>NW_006953839.1:0-4570 GCF_000164805.1 Carlito syrichta
ATTCCAGCCACTGCACTCCAGTCTGGGCGACAGAGTGAGACTCCAACTCAAAATAAATAAGTAAAAAAAAATAAAATAAGAACATAGAAAACAGAGAATTTGGGACACAATTTATATATACCAAAATAACATGGAGATTTACAATGTAGTAAGTACTTAACTCTGCATTAGTATAAAAATTTAGACAATTGAAATTTCTGGAAAATTTATTATGATCTTAGCAAAAACAATGTTCAAATCCTATAGGAAAAACTACTCAAAGGTTGTTACATAATACTTCAAGCATTCAAAAGTTTCTAAACTAAAGAGTGCTAAAATATTACTTAGTTGTGCTATAACCAAGCTCCAACAGGACTCCGTGACCATAATAATAAAACACTATCCCGTGGGCAACACCCTCAGGTACCCTCCCAGTTTGGGTGTTTCTCGGTATTCTCAATTAAGACTGCTTAAAAAAAAAAGGACTACCCTGTTTAGAGGATTCTTGAATGGTCACTTCTCTCTTGGGAAATTTTTGGATAGGTGAACACATGCTTCTCTTCACTTCTTGGGAGTGAAATCCACCATGTCTACCGCATTTGTCAGAGCACTGTACAGAAGTGCTTGAAGCCTAAGGATTGCTCAGTAGTCAAGGTCCCTCCCATTATGATGTCACAGTTATGAGGCTGTTGTCAAAAATGACAATTTGACATGCTTGTTTCCCTGACTTTACTTACCGCTTTTAATGTAATAATTAGCCTTTTAGTCAGTCTACAGATTCAATGAAACAACCCTTATGGTTAACATCTCTCTTTTCAGAACTGTAAATTACAATAAAGTATTCATATGAAACCATAAACAATCATGAATAGCCAAAAGAATCTTATCAAAAGAAGCAAAGCAAGAGCTATCGCAGGTCCAGAATTCAAACTTTACTATATGTGTACATTAATCAAAACAGTCAAGTATTGGTACAAGAATAGGTACATAGGCCAATGGATCACGAAAGAGAATGATGTCCTCAAATTCTCAACCAACTCATCTTTGAAAAAACCTATAAGACCCACTGGTTAATGGAGAACATATTCAGTAAATGGTGGTGGGAAAAGGCTGACAACATGCACAATATAGAAACAGGAACCCTGTCTATCACCATACACATTAACTCTAAATGGATCAAAGACCTAAACGTAAAACACCAAATTATAATAATCTTAGAAAACGCAGGAGACACCATTAAGGAAACTGGAACCGGAAACTAATTTCTCTTCAGATCCATAAATACCTATGTCTTAAGAAGTAACTTAGACAAGGGGGATCTCATCAAATAATATACTTCTGCAAAACAAAAGAAACCGTCAGAAGAGCAGGGATACAGCCAACAGAATGGGAAAAACGATTCTCCTCCTTTATATCTGTAAAGAGGAATAACATCTAGGATTCACAAGAAACTAAAGCACTCATAAAAATCAGACAAACATTCCCTTTGAAAAGTGTGCCAAATACGTGATTGGACACATTTCAAAAGAAGAGATACGGGCAGCCAGCAGACACACGAAAATTGCTCAGTATCACTCACCATCAGATAAATGCAAATGAAACCACTTTCAAATACCACATACCCCCTGTAAGAGTGGCCATCATTAATAAAACAAACAATAACAGATGTAGTTCAGGATTTGGAAGAAATAAATGCTTCTACACTGCATGTGTACTGAAAAGTAGAGCAACATCTTTGGAAAACAGTGTGGTGGTTTGTCAAGGGACAAGATCTTGACCTTCCATGTGACTCAGTAATTCCCCTATGGAGAATATACCTGGAGGAACTCAAATCCTTTTACCAAAAAGATGCCTGCACCAGTATGTTTTTTGCAGCTCTAATCACAATTGCAATTAAACATGGCACCAACCATGTTGCCCATCAAAGGTGGAATGTATAAAATAAATGAGGTATATACACAGTGGAATATTATGCAGCCATAAAAAAGGACAGATATCAGGTTTTTGCAGAAAGTTTGATGGATATGATGTAGGTCATTTTCAGTCATTTATCACAGAAACAAAGAAGAGAGTTCCATATTTTCTCACACATGAGATGAACTTGTTCCCTTATAGTGCTGTAAGAAAGTCATTGGCAGTGCTGGAAAACTGTTTAGGTGGAGGGTGAGATTGGCAGTGGAGGGATACTGCTAAGGAAGGAAGGGGCATAACTCATCTACCAGGGACCCTGCAAAATCAATGTTTGTATATCTAACTTTGAATTGTACCCCACATTTAAAAAAAATTAATATAAATAAATAAATAAATAAATGAAAGCTGTAAAATATGCAACTGACTTTGTTTCTTATATAAATATTTTCTTTTTTGTGCTAAAATGGTTACAATTCAGGATTGGGCCTAGAAATGTTCATTATGCAGGGATTGATGTTTAAGAAATGTATAATTCTCCAATGATATCTCCTTTCCTTTTATAGGTGTACGTCATGGTATACTTCTCTTCAAAATTGACAACTACAGTGATTCTCACATAAATTCTGAATGTTTTATTCTGCGTAAATTGAAACTTGTTGAGATTCATCTTAATCATTCTTAGAAAACTGAACCTTGAGGTTCAGTATATCTGATATTCAGAAGTCAGAATAGATAATAAATTTTAAATATTATAAAAAACAAAACAGCATCGTAATTTAATACAGCTTTCTTCATTCTTAAAATTTGTGTACATTTTCTTGGTGCACTCTGTATTTTCTGCTTGTTAATTTTTATTCAATGTTACAGATGTTCAATCCTTAGAGAAATGTTTCCCTTATATATTTGAAGGAAATTTAAAATCACATTCCCCTTATATTTTAATCCAATTTATATTTTTAAAAGAGAATTTGCATTGAATCCCCTTGTATTTTTCTCTACCTAAAACACAGCGCTGTACTCTGCATAATGCAACCAATAAATCTGATACTTTTAATCACCAAGTATTTGAAATGAGGAACACAGAAAAAAGGGAATTTGGAGGCCAATATATATCATCCAAAATAACATGGAGATGTACAAAGTAGTATTTGGATTATGCATTAGTATAAAAATTTAGGTAATTGAAAATTCTGGAAAAGTAATTATGATCTTATCAAAAGCAAAGACCAAATCATGTAGGAAAAACTGCTAAAAGGCTGTTACACAATACACAAAACATCAAAAAGTTTCTAAACTAAAGGAAGTGCTAACATATTATTTGGTTGTGCTATAACGAAGCCTCTACCGGACTCCTTGACCAAAATAATAAAACACTACTTCTTGGGTAACCCCCACAAGTCCCCTCTTGCTTTGGAGTTTCTTGGTCCTCTCAATAAACACTGTTTATTAAAAAAAAAAAAGACTACCTCGTTTAGAGGTTTCTTGAAGATTATCTATCCCTGGAGAAATATTTGAATAGGGGTGATCACATGGTTCTCTTCACTTCTTGGGAATGAAATCCACCATGTCTACCGCATTTGGCAGAGCACTGTACACAAGTGCTTGAAGCCTAAGCATTGCTCAGTAGTCACGGTCCCTCCCATTATGGTGTTAAAGTTCTGATGCTGATGTCATGAATGACAATTTGTCATGCTTGTTGCCATGAATTTACTTACCTCTTTTAAGCCTTTTAGTCAATTTACAGATTCAATGAAATAACCATTAAATTAACATCATTCTTCTCAGTCCTCGAAAATACTATAAAGAATCCATATGAAACCATAAACAATCATGAATAGCCAAAAGAATCTTATCAAAAGAAACAAAACAGGAGCTATCGCAGTTCCAGACTCCAAACTTTACTATATGTTTACAGTAATTAACACAGTCTGGTATTGGTATAAGAATAGGTCCATAGGCCAATGGATCAAGACAGAGAATGATATCCTCAAATTCTCAACCAACTAAAACAACTTTGAAAAATCCTCAAAGACCCACTGGTTAAGGGAGAACATATGCATTAAATGGTGCTAGAAAAGGCTGACAACAGGCACAAGATTGAAACAGGACCCATATCTATCACCATACACATTAACTCTAAATGGATCAAAGACATAAACGTAAAACACTAAATTATAATAATCTTGGAAAACGCAGGAGACACCTTAAGGAAACTGGAACTAGGAACTAATTCCTCTTCAGAGCCCTAAATACACTTGTCTTAAGGAGTAAGTTAGATAAGTGGAACCTCATCAAATTAACATACTTCTGCAAAACAAAAGAAACCACCAGTAGAGCAGGGATACCCCCAACAGAATGGGGAAAACGATTTTCCACCTATATATTTGTAAAAAGGCATGACATCTGGGATCTACAAGAAACCTTAACACTCAGAAAAATCACACAAACTTTCTCATTGAAAAGTGTGAAAAATACGTGATTGCACAGTTTTCATAAGAAGAGATATGGGCAGCCAACAGACACATGAAAATTGATCAGCCTAACTCATCATCAAAGAAATGCAAATGAAACCACTTTAAAATACCATGTACCCCCTGTAAGACTGGCCATCATTAATAAAACAAACAATAACAGGTGCAGGTAAGGATATGGGAAGAAATAAATGCTTCTACACTGCATG
>NW_006953840.1:0-4755 GCF_000164805.1 Carlito syrichta
TCAACTAGTGCAACCTCTTTGGAAGACAGTGTGGTGATTTCTGAAAGAACTAGAAATTGACCTTCCATATGACCCAGCAATCCCCCTATTGGGAATATACCTGTAGGAACTCGAGTCATTCTACCAAAAACCAGCATGTCTGTTGCAACTCTATTCACAATAGCAAAAACATGGAAACAACCATGCTGCCATCGAAGATGGACTGGATAAATAAATGTGGTACATATATACAATGGAATATTATACAGTCATAAAGGACACACATATGGACTTCACAGCAACTTGTATGAATTTAGAGTCAATCATACTCCATGATCTATCACAGAAACAAAGAAGAGAGTACCATATGTTCTTATACATAAGCGGACCTTGAATAATTATCATAATACTATAAGGAAAGGATTGGCAGTAGTGGGAAACTGCCAGGGGAGGGGCAGTGGGACTTGCAGTTAAGTGAAACTGCTAGCATAGGGAGGGGCACACCTCAATAACAAGGTACCTGTAGAATCAACATTTGTGTACATAACCCTGAATTGTTCCCTGCATCTTTAAAATTAAAAAAATAGTGTGAGACACTATCTCATTCGTGGTTTGAATTTGCAATTCCCGGTTTACTAGTAATGCTGAGCACTTTTTCATAAACCTGCTGGTTATTTAAATGTCTTCTTTGGAAAAATGTCTGTTCAGGACCTTTGCCCATTTTCAAATTTGTTTCTTATTTTTCTATTGAGTTTTAAGAGTGCTTTGTGCATTTTATATATTAACATCCTGTCAGATAAGTGGTTTACAAATATTTCTTCCTAACTCATAGACTGCATTCTTATTTCATTTGTGTTTATTTTCTTTGCTGTGCAAAAACTTTTTAGTTTGATGTAGTTCCATGTATTTAGCTTACTTTTGTAGCCTGAGCTTCTGGTGTGATATCCAAAAAACCATTGTCAAGACTAATGTCAAGAAGCTGAAAGGCAAATTTTGTAAGGAAAAACTGTTATCTTACTGTCCTATTTTGCATTTCTCTGATTACTATTGAGATCAAATATCTTGTATGCTTCTCGCTTAATCATAATTATTTTATGAATTGTCAGTCTATATCTTTCATATATTTTGAATGGCTACCTTTGTCACCACTCTCATAGCACACAGTTACTTGGGTTTCTAGTGACTCATTTAGAGTCCATGCTTGCCTCCGTATGTACATTTCTAAATGAAAAAACTACTTATTCTTGCTCATTGCTCTCATAAAATCACAACTTCTTACTGTTCAGTACAGCACATGTGGAACATAATCTCTTTCACTTGTCTCCTCTGATGATGCTTCTTCTATATGCATTCAGCTCTTCATCAATATGTCATACCTTAGGGATTAAATGATACGATGGACATTGGCCCAGCTTGTCTTCTGGGAGGGAGCCATCTAAACAATGAGACAGAAGGGTCACTTAGGCTATTACTACAGAATACAGTAAGGGCCATGATCTGAATAAGCAGTTTGCTGTGTGAACACATGAAAGCAAAACTAAACCTAGATAAATCATTGTGTGGCCTATGGAAAATTCTCAAAAATTGGCATTGCAACTTTTTATAACTTTAATCTTTCACAATTTCTAAATGCCTTATGTGGTATTTTTCAGATCTTAACTTTTAGTGTCCACTAAACAGCTGATTTATACTTGAAAAATAACTAAAATTTTCATGATTTGGATGAAACGTTGTCAATAAGTGATCAACAATATAGGTTTTTAAATACCATGTTCATTCTTTACCTTTAGTGCACAGGAAGAACCATAAAATGACTATTTATATGGTATTCTAATAATATTTTAATTTGTGTGTGTGTGCTAACTGAGGTTCATGACAAGCAACATTCACATTTGTGTTTACTTTATTCAACCATCTTCACAAAGCACTGCATTGAGCTTCTGTACCCAACTATGTTGACATGACTCTAGCTAAACTTACTCATGACCTTACCATTATCAAAACAAGTACTTTTATTTATTCCTCTTTTCATCTTTGTGTAAGGTACTGCTGTTTATTTTTTTCTCTCTGGGAATTCTTCTGATTGCTTCTATGACGATACCCTACTTTGTAATCTCATGGATTTCTACACCTAATACCATTCCTTTATTATAATTCTGTCTTCACCTGTCTGCTATCTTCTGTAGGCTTCTCAGCAACTACACACACAGCTGTAAACACTACTGCTGACTAGAAGAGGCATGTCTTCATCTACATATTGCTACCTCTTTACTGTATGTTCCTGTGTAGATGTAGCCTACTATGTCAAAGACTGGTCATCCCTGTCGTCACTCTTTTCTTATCCTCAAGTCTAATTAGCTCATGCCTCTTAAGTCTCTCTTTAGCCCCTTCTATTTTCTATTATAAATTGTCTGGATTTTGCCATACTGCATCACCTGCCTGGCACATTTTAGCAGCATCTGGTTTACCCTTCCGGGCTTCATGTATTTGTCTATTCACTCAGATCCCCACTTTTCTGCTACAGTTATTTATTCAAGACACAAGCCAAATCTTGCCACTTACTTACTCAGCAGCGCTTCTTTTTTTTTTTTTTGAGTTGGAGTCTCACTCTGTCGCCCAGGCTTGAGTGTAGTGGCGTAGTGGCCACTGCCGGCCACTGCAGCCTCAACCCACTGGGCACCCAGCGATCCTTCCGCCTCAGCCTTCCGAGTAGCCGGAATTACAGGCACGCCTAGTATGCCCGGCTGATTTTTTTTTAAAATTTTTATTGTAGAGATGAAGTTGTCCAGGCGGGTCTTGAACCTGCAGGCTTGGGCAATCCACTCACTTCAGCCTCCCAAAGCACGGAATTACAGGCTGAGCCACCGAGCCTGGCTAACAGTGCTTCTTAATGTGAATATAAAATCCATATTTTTCTCCATGTACCTTATGTATCTGGTGACTCTTTTCCCCACTTTGTTAAGCCATATTATGCCCTTTAGTTTGGATTCATGAGCTAGATTCTTGAAATTATTGAAGGTAACCTGGGGACAATTCTATGGAGTTGACTAAAAACTGCTTCTTCTGGACAGAAAAGAGAAGTGGGTACTTGACGCATGTATGCACCCCTGTATCAGGGCCGTCATCGTGAACAATCACTGACATAGATATCCAGGGAAAGTGTTATTTGCCATTTGTTTTTTGCTTTTTATTCTTGCTATTTCGATTTCTAAGTTTATCAACTACAATGCAATTTTTTATATTAATGTTTTTCTACTTCTTTCAGTTTTGTTTTTGCCACTGAGGTTTCGGTAAGAATATGATTTTTGGTAGAAATTGAACAAATTTTTTTTAATGAAATAAATATTTCACCCTCCCTTTTATCTGCCAGAACCGTAGGACTTCCCAAATCTTCATACTAAGGAATCTCAGGGATAAACAGGGCTGGCATTTTAATTTGGGGTAAATTTTAGAATAACAAAATTTCATAAGGGTTTAGGGTTCAAATCTCATTTTGATAAAAGTACACACTTATGATTTTATTAGAATAACTGTTAAGAAGCCAGGCTCGGTGGCTCAGCCTGTAATCCCACGCATTGGGAGGATGAGGTGAGTGGATTGCCTGAGCCCGAGGGTTCGAAACCTGCCTGGGCAACTTGGCGAGACCCCATCTCTACAATAAATCAAAAAATTCTGCCCGGGTGTGGTAGCGCGCCTGCAGTTCCATCTCCTTGGAAGGCTGAGGCGGAAGGATTGCCAGAGCCCAGCAGGTTGAGGTTGCGGTGGCCGGGAGCGGCCACTGCACTCCAGTCTGGGCGACAGAGTGAGACTCCAACTCAAAAAAAAAAAAAGAATAACTAATAATACTCACTGTGGAGAAATATTGTGTAGAGTCAAAACTTTTAAAAGATTATATTTTATTTTAAAAATCTCAAATGACATCACCTCAGAGACATCTTATTAAATTTTAAACTATTTTTATGATAATTACACTAAATACATATAAAAAACACTGGGTATACATAAAAAACAATAAACAATTACAAATTGAAAATTTGAGTTACCAGTAAGTATTTAAAAAACTAAAATTATCACCTGTCTTCAGGATGCTTTAATTAGCTTAAATCACAATATGATATCTTTCTCATTTAAGTAAACATTATCCTCAGATTTATGACATTTTCTAAATTTTTATTTATAATTTTATTGTATATGTATGCATTTCTGTCCTTAGGTTGTGCTAAAATTCTCCTATCTTCTCAAATTTTATTAACTTGCTTTTCACATTCAGTTATAGAATACATCACTTTTTTGTGGTTTGAGATAAGAATGAAGATTTATTTTCCATTTGTATATCCAAAGCTCCCAGCACTGTTTACAGAAAAGACCACTCATTTCTACTCATGCTTCCGTTTGTCATACATTAAGTGTAGTTTTTATCCAGGCCTGTGTCTGAATGTTCTGTTCCACTAGTCTACCCCACACTATCTTAACTAACTTCATAATAAGTTACTTGCTGTGTTTGACTATGCAAGTACTTTAGCATCACGTTTCATCCTCAAAATTATCTCTTTTTTGAAATTGAATTTTCTCAAATGTTTTAGAATTCACTTATCAATTTATAGAAAAAAAATACTGGAATTTAATTGGAATTACTTTGAAACTATAGATAAATTTGGGATAATTAACATTTTGCCACATAGAATTTCAATGCATTATTGTGATAATTATTATGAGAAAAATACTCATCTATGCTAGCTTTTTTAAAATTTAGAGAAGTCTTATTGATTGTCTTCC
>NW_006953841.1:0-627 GCF_000164805.1 Carlito syrichta
CCCTTCAGTAGGATTGGTATCAACTCCTCCTTAAATGTCTTGTAGAAGTCTGCTGGAAAGCCATCTGGACCAGGGTTTTTTTTTTGTAGGAAGTTTTCTTATTACGTAGTCAATTTCCTTGATTGTTTTTGGCCTATTTAGGGTCTCAATTTCTTCTTGTTCCAATCTAGGTAGGTTGTGTGATGTCAGAAAGTCCTCCATTTCCTTAAGGTATTCAAGTTTGTTTCTATACAAGTGTACGTAGCAGTCTCTAATGATCTTTTGTATTTCTTCAGGGTCAGATGTGACTTCATCTTTTGTGTTTCTGATTGTGTTTTTTTTTTTCTCATTTTTCTTGGTCAGTCTAGCTAGAGGACCATCGATCTTGTTTGTCCTTTCAAAGAACCAGCTTTTTGTTTCATTGATTTTTTGTGTTATTTTTTTGTCTTCTATGTCCTGGATTTGGACTTTTATTTTGGTGATCTGGATTCTTCTGCTGTAATTACTGTTTTTGTGGTCTTGCTTTTCTAGCTTCTTTAGGTGGCTTCCTAGGTTGTTAATTTGTGTTCCTTCCATTTTCTTCATGTGTGTTTTGTAGGGATATAAATCCCCTTCTTACTAAAGGTTTCAGGGCATCCCAGAGATTTT
>NW_006953842.1:0-848 GCF_000164805.1 Carlito syrichta
CACCGACATTCTACCATGC
The DNA here is from genome assembly GCF_000164805.1 of Carlito syrichta. Taxonomy (NCBI): domain Eukaryota; kingdom Metazoa; phylum Chordata; class Mammalia; order Primates; family Tarsiidae; genus Carlito; species Carlito syrichta. The sequence goes on from NW_006953842.1 coordinate 20, forward strand.
ACCTTCTCGGACCACAGTGGAATAAAAATAAACATGGACAGCAACAAAGTAACCCCAAAACCCACAAAGAGATGGACACAGAACAGCATGATGCTAAATAATTCCTGGGTCAATGATGAAATCAAAACAGAGATCAAAAGATACCTGAAAACAAATGAAAATGAAGAAACATCTTACCAAAATCTCTGGGATGCCCTGAAGCCTTTAGTAAGAGGGGGTTTTATATCCCTACAAACACACATGAAGAAAATGGAAGGAACACAAATTAACAACCTAAGAAGCCACCTTAAGAAGCTGGAAAAGCAAGACCACAAAAACCCTAATTACAGCAGAAGAATCCAGATCACCAAAATAAAAGCCCAAATCCAGGACATAGAAGACAAAAAAAAAAAACACAAAAAAATCAATGAAACAAAAAGCTGGTTCTTTGAAAGGATAAACAAGATCGATGGTCCCCTAGCTAGACTGACCAAGAAAAATAAGAAAAAAAAAAGCACAATCAGAAACACAAAAGATGAAGCCACATCTGACCCTGAAGAAATACAAAAGATCATTAGAGACTGCTACGTACACATGTATGGAAACAAACTTGAAAACCTTAAGGAAATGGAGGACTTACTGACATCACACAACCTACCTAGATTGTAACAAGAAGAAATTGAGACCCTAAATAGACCAATAACTATCAATGAAATCGACTACATAATAAGAAAACTTCCTACAAAAAAAAAAAAAAACCCTGATCCAGATGGCTTTCCAGCAGACTTCTACAGACATTTAGGGAGGAGTTGATACCAATTCTACTGAAGTTATTCCAGGCTATTGAAAA
>NW_006953843.1:0-708 GCF_000164805.1 Carlito syrichta
GCATATACTAGCATACACATGCCTCTTCAGCAACCATAACAGAAAAGGATATTTAGGCCTTTGCCTATCTTATCTACAAACTTAGAAAATTCCACCTATCTTATGGAGCAAATATATTTTTAGATCTCAATGGAAACTCCCTTGCACAGATAGGATGCTTGATCCATAGCACCTATTTTGGTTACATTTAAGTTCCATTTTTACTAAGTTCCTAGTGAAATTACAAATGGTTCTTGGGATAGGGAGTGAATCCAGCATTGGGCTACTCATGGGAGACCTCAAGTTGTAGTCTTGAGCTCTCTTGTCAGAGCCCAAACATACTTCGTTGTACTCAAGGACAAACGCCTAACTCCTTAATGCTAGCTCCAAATATACACAGCAAGAATTTTTAGATGCTTTCGAGATGTTTTGCTATGTTCTTCTCTTGGGACTATCTGCAAGTTAGTTTCCAACTGTATCAAATTATCCCTCCAACTGTTTTCAACCTACTTATTGTAGCTCCATAACATGTAATTCAAATACATTTTATATCAATAGAAGTATGAAATTCTAACCGGGCTTGGTGGCTCAGCCTGTAATCCCATGCCTTTGGGAGGCTGAGGTGAGTGGATTGCCTGAGTCCATGGGTTCAAGACCCACCTGGGCAGCGAGACCTCATCTCTACAATAAATCAAAAAATCAGCCGGGCATGGTAGCGCATGCCTGTAA
>NW_006953844.1:0-665 GCF_000164805.1 Carlito syrichta
TGTTTTGAGTATTGTGTAACAGCCTTTGAGTAGTTTTTCCTACAGCATTTGAACAATGCTAATGCTGAGATCATAATTACTTTTCCAAAAGTTTCAATTATCCAAATTTTTATGCTAATGCTGAGCCAAAATGCTGACTACATTGTAAATCTCCACGTTATTTTGGAATAAATATATTGGGCTCCAAATTCTTCTTTTTCTGTATGCCTCATTGTAAGTGCTTGGTGATTAAAAGTATCAGAATAATCGGACACTTTGTTGCAGAGTACAGCATTATGACATTGGTAGAGAAGATACTAGGGGATTCAATGGAAGTACTCTTTTAAAAATATAAATTGGGTTAAAATATAAAGAGAATGTGATTTTATATTTCCTTCAAATATATAAAGGAAACTTTTCTCTAAGAATTGCACATGTATAACGTTTAATCAAAATTAACAAGCAGAAAATATAGAGTGCACCAAGAAAATGTACACAAATTTTCAGAAGTGAAAATGCTATATTAAATTACGATACTGTTTTATTTTCTGAAAATTTTAAGATTTATTATGCATTCTGCCTTCAGAATAGCACTTAGGTACATTGAATCTCAAGGTTCAGTTTTCTAAGAATGATATAGATCTGGAATCTCAACAAGTTTCAATTTAGCAGAATAAACATTCAGA
>NW_006953845.1:0-4513 GCF_000164805.1 Carlito syrichta
AAATGTACCCACCATGACCAAGAGGGCTTCATCTCCAGGTTGCAGGGCTGGTTCAGCATCCACAGGACCATACATGTAATTAACTACATCAACAGATGTAAAAGCAAGAACCATATGATTACATTATTAGATGCAGAAAAAGCATTCAGCAAAATCCCCCATCTATCTTTGATAAAATCCCTTGAACACCTAGGCATAGAGAGAATATACCTCCAAATTGTAAGAGCCATCTATGATAAACCAACAGGCAATATATTGCTAAATGGATAGAAACTGGAAGTATTTCCCCTAAAACCCACAAAAAGACAAGGCTCCCCACTCTCATCCCTCCTGTTCAACATAGTGCTGGAAATCCTAGCTGGAGCAATCAGACAAGAGAAGGAAATCAGGGGTATCCAAATAGGAAAAGAGGAAGTTATCCCTCTTTGCTGATAATATAATTCTATACCTTAAAAACCCCAAGAGAATCTGCCAAAAACCTTCTGGAAATGATAAAGGACTTCAGCAAAATTTCAGGGTACAAAATCAATATGCAAAAGATAGTCACATTCTTATGCAACAACAACAAACAGACAGAGAACCAAATAAAAAGCACAATCCCATTCACAATAGCCACAATAAAAAGGAAATATCCTTGCACCTGCCTAACCAGAGAAGTGAAATATCTTTACAATGAAAGGTATTTCATTGTACAAAACACTGCTCAAAGAAATCAAAGAAGACACAAACATGGAGAAATAGCTCATGCTCCTGGATTGGAAGAATCAACATTGTTAAGATGTCCATCCTACCCAAGGCAATCTACAAATTCAACACAATACCCATTAAATTACCAACATCACTCTTCTGTGGAAATTTAAATAGGGAAATTCACATGGAAACATAAATGACTACAAATAGCCAAAACAGTCCTCAGCAAAGAAAACAAAGCAGGAGGTATTACACGTCCATACATTAAACTTGATTATAAGGCTACAATAATCAAAACAACGTGGTATTGGCACAAGAACAGGCATATAGACCAGTGGAACAGGATAGATATTCTGGAAGCAAAACCTCAATTTCTCAACCAACTCATCTTCAACAAAGCCTCCACCAACAACCACTGGGAAGAGGAGAACCTATTCAGTAAATGGTGCTGGGAAAACTGGCTGATCACATGCAGAAGCATGAAACAAGAACCCCACCTATCTCTATACACAAAAATCAACTGTATGAATAAATGGATCAAAGACCTAAATGCAAAACCTCAAAATATAAGAATCTTAGTGAATGCAGAATACTCCTTGACAGAAATTGAAATAGGCAACCAATTCCTGATGAAAACTCCAAAAGCCCAGGCCATAAGAGATAAGATAGACAAGTGGCACCTCATCAAACTGACAAGCTTCTGCAAAGCAAAAGAATCCATTAAGAGAGTGGAGAGAAAGCCCACAGAATGGGAAAAAATATTTGCCAACCATCTGTCTGACAAAGACTTAACATGCATGATTTACAAGGAACTCAAATGTGCCAAAAGGAAAAAAAAAAACAACCCTTTCAAAAGTGGCCACAAGATATGAATAGATACTTCTTAAAAGAAGACATCTGAGCAGCCAACAGATACATGAAAAAATGCTCAATCTCACCAATCATCAAAGAAATACAAATCAAAGTCACAAAAAGATACCACCTAACTCCAGTCAGGATGGCCACCATTAATAATGCAAAAATCAACAGGTGCTGGAGAGGAAGTGGAAAAAAGAATGCTTCTACATTGCTGATGAGAGTGTAAACTAGTACAACCTCTGTGAGAAATAGCGTGGCGATTTCTAAAAGATTTAAAAATCAACCTTCCATATGAATCAGCAATCCCTCTTCTGAGAACATACCCAGAGGAACTCAAATCAAAAAAGATACCTTAGCCGGGCTTGGTGGCTCAACCTGTAATCCCGCGCTTTTGGGAGGCTGAGGTGAGTGGATTGCCTGAGCCCGTGGGTTCGAGACCCGCCTGGGCAGGCGAGACCTCATCTCTACAATAAATCAAAAAATTAGCCGGGCGTGGTAGTGCATGCCTGTAATACTGGCTACTGAGAAGGCTGAGGCGGAAGGATCGCCGGAGCCCAGCAGATCGAGGCTGTGGTGGCCGGGAGCAGCCACTGCACTCCAGACTGGGCGACAGAGTGAGACTCCAACTCAAAAAAGAAAACAAAACATACCTGTTCATGTATGTCTATTGCAGGACTATTCACGATAGCAAAACTATGGAACCAATGATGCTCCCCATTTAAAGTGGACTAGATTTTTCTTAATGTGGTACATATACACGATGGAATATCATGAAGCCATAAAGAAGGATAAAATTCTGGAATTTGCAGTAATTTGGATGGGTTTGGAGTCTATCATACTCAGTAATCTATCACAGAAACAAAGAACTGAGTATCACATATTCTCACTCATAAGTGGACCCTGAATATTTATCACAATACTACATGAAAGGAAATGGCAGTAGCGAGACACCACCACGGGAGAGAGGGAAGGAGAGCACATAACATCAATTAAGGGTACCTGGTCCTAAACCAGGGCATGTGAGGACCAGTGGGAGGCTCAAACTTCACTTGTACAATGACCACTTATGGACCTAATCCTGTATCATACCCCACATCTTTTGAATAAATTTTTTAAAAAAATAATCACTCTTTTGGTTTGGTTTTCTGTTACTTGCAGCTGAATGCCATCCATAACTTACTACACCACTACATACATTTTAGAATTTTGGAAACATCATACCTATATAAAATCTATATGTGAAATGAAATGGGTTATATTCCATATGCATATTTAGCAGATAGAGCAATTTTAGTGTATTTTAAGTTTTGATGAAGCTGCACACAAATAAATGTTTTGAAATTTTAGACCTCCATAGATAAACAACTCACATACAAAAATAAATCCAGCTAATTTTCACAGGATAAACTGAGGAATTAAAGAGCATTGTTGGTATTTCTCTACATAAGTAAAGACTTGGTCATGAAACTTATCTGCAGCTAAAAAAAGGATGCTTCTTGTTTAGTATTTTCTGTTGAGTAATGTGGGGGATCTAGTGAATCCCTCTCTTCTCAAGCCTTACTTTTGGGGCATCCATCATGGAATTTACAACTCAACTTTTCTTCCTCAAAATCCCTATATCTATGCTGTCTATTTGCATTTCAAATATCTCCACTAAGAACTTCATCAACTAACAGTACCAGGACAAAAAACCTCATGCATATGGTAACAAGCAGATCACTTAAAAGAAAAGTAATTATATCCTTAAGGATGCTATCAGTAACTTCAGTGAAACAGCATTTCCTTATCTTTGTCAATTAGTGAGTTGGACATGAGGTTCCTGGTTCTATGTAGTATCAGAAAGGAAAAATGCTTATTTCTTCCTAAGTTAGATTGATGAGATTGAGACAAGGAACAGGGATAAATATTTACATTGGGCAGAGGGTACAAGACCTAGGTCTCCAGAAACAGAATTTCCATTGTTGCTCATTAAAGATATATACGCATGCTCACTCTCTTTTCTAAAATAATTCACTTACTCAGGGAGTAGGTGGAAGGAATAATCTTCAAAGCTTAAACCAGATTTGAAAGTTTTGATTTTCTTTACCCAATAGAATATGCTAATTCTAATTATGCCTAAAGGATTTTGGGTGCATTTCCGCCACTGTTTCTTGGAACCTTGCCTGATGTAGGAAAGACAGTGTAGAAAAGGAGCTATCTGGCACAGAAAGGTCACCCTAGATCTGTCAACAGTCAGCCAAGTCCCCAATATAGAAAAAATTCTAGCCAAGGTCAGCAGTCTCCCCAGCTGAGCCACAGTTGACTACAGATTCATCAGGAGACCAGGGAACCACAGAATAATTGCAAACCATGCAATAATTTTTGTTAATAAGACAGTATATTAAACCATTTGCTTTTAGAATGGCTTGTTGTACAATTGCTAACAGACATAATAATTAAAGCGAACAGAGCTGAGGACAAGTACACGAATCTGCTGCTTTGTGTTTGTCATTTGTTCCAACATTAAGACAACATTCATGATCATTCTCATATTCAAATTGATTTTAGGAAATGGTATTAAAAAGTGACTACATGGTGGTTCCATTTCCTTGCCTAATCTAACTCCTACATTCCCGGACTCGTGGCCCTTCTTCCATTTCAAAGCCAGCAGCATAGACTCTTCAAATTTCCCTCTGACTCCAACTTCTCCATCTCTCTTTTACACCTTTAGGGAGCTTTATGATTTTAATTTTCCCATCTGGATCATCCAGAATGTTCTTATTGTAAGGTCTCCTGATGAGAAACCTTAATTTCATACATAACCTTAATTTCCTCTTGCCATGTAATAAAATATATTCAAAGATTCTGGGGATTGAGATGTGAACACATGTGAGGAGTCATTATGTTGCATACTACAAGCTTATTTTCAGTAGTATTCTATTTAATGTCATCTGAAGGCACTTAGGTAAATAATCAAACACAGCAT
>NW_006953846.1:0-7569 GCF_000164805.1 Carlito syrichta
TCAAGAGCCATCTATGATAAACCAACAGGCAATATATTGCTAAATGGATAGAAACTGGAAGTATTTCCCCTAAAAACCACAAAAAGACAAGGCTGCCCACTCTCATCCCTCCTGTTCAACATAGTGCTGGAAATCCTAGCTGGAGCAATCAGACAAGAGAAGGAAATCAGGGGTATCCAAATAGGAAAAGAGGAAATTATCCCTCTTTGCTGATAATATAATTCTATACCTAAAATCCCCAAGAGAATCTGCCAAAAACCTCCTGGCAGTGATAAAGGACTTAAGTAAAATTTCAGGGTACAAAATCAATATGCAAAAGATAGTCACATTCTTATGCAACAACAACAAACAGACAGAGAACCAGATAAAAAACACAATCCCATTCACAATAGCCACAATAAAAAGGAAATATCCTTGCACCTGCCTAACCAGAGAAGTGAAATACCTTTACAATGAAAGCTACAAAACACTGCTCAAAGAAATCAAAGAAGACACAAACATGGAGAAATAGCCCATGCTCCTGGATTGGAAGAATCAACATTGTTAAGATGTCCATCCTACCCAAGGCAATCTACAAATTCAACACAATACCCATTAAATTACCAACATCACTCTTCTGTGGAAATTTAAATAGGGAAATTCACATGGAAACATAAATGACTACAAATAGCCAAAACAGTCCTCAGCAAAGAAAACAAAGCAGGAGGTATTACACGTCCATACATTAAACTTGATTATAAGGCTACAATAATCAAAACAACGTGGTATTGGCACAAGAACAGGCATATAGACCAGTGGAACAGGATAGATATTCTGGAAGCAAAACCTCAATTTCTCAACCAACTCATCTTCAACAAAGCCTCCACCAACAACCACTGGGAAGAGGAGAACCTATTCAGTAAATGGTGCTGGGAAAACTGGCTGATCACATGCAGAAGCATGAAACAAGAACCCCACCTATCTCTATACACAAAAATCAACTGTATGAATAAATGGATCAAAGACCTAAATGCAAAACCTCAAAATATAAGAATCTTAGTGAATGCAGAATACTCCTTGACAGAAATTGAAATAGGCAACCAATTCCTGATGAAAACTCCAAAAGCCCAGGCCATAAGAGATAAGATAGACAAGTGGCACCTCATCAAACTGACAAGCTTCTGCAAAGCAAAAGAATCCATTAAGAGAGTGGAGAGAAAGCCCACAGAATGGGAAAAAATATTTGCCAACCATCTGTCTGACAAAGACTTAACATGCATGATTTACAAGGAACTCAAATGTGCCAAAAGGAAAAAAAAAAACAACCCTTTCAAAAGTGGCCACAAGATATGAATAGATACTTCTTAAAAGAAGACATCTGAGCAGCCAACAGATACATGAAAAAATGCTCAATCTCACCAATCATCAAAGAAATACAAATCAAAGTCACAAAAAGATACCACCTAACTCCAGTCAGGATGGCCACCATTAATAATGCAAAAATCAACAGGTGCTGGAGAGGAAGTGGAAAAAAGAATGCTTCTACATTGCTGATGAGAGTGTAAACTAGTACAACCTCTGTGAGAAATAGCGTGGCGATTTCTAAAAGATTTAAAAATCAACCTTCCATATGAATCAGCAATCCCTCTTCTGAGAACATACCCAGAGGAACTCAAATCAAAAAAGATACCTTAGCCGGGCTTGGTGGCTCAACCTGTAATCCCGCGCTTTTGGGAGGCTGAGGTGAGTGGATTGCCTGAGCCCGTGGGTTCGAGACCCGCCTGGGCAGGCGAGACCTCATCTCTACAATAAATCAAAAAATTAGCCGGGCGTGGTAGTGCATGCCTGTAATACTGGCTACTGAGAAGGCTGAGGCGGAAGGATCGCCGGAGCCCAGCAGATCGAGGCTGTGGTGGCCGGGAGCAGCCACTGCACTCCAGACTGGGCGACAGAGTGAGACTCCAACTCAAAAAAGAAAACAAAACATACCTGTTCATGTATGTCTATTGCAGGACTATTCACGATAGCAAAACTATGGAACCAATGATGCTCCCCATTTAAAGTGGACTAGATTTTTCTTAATGTGGTACATATACACGATGGAATATCATGAAGCCATAAAGAAGGATAAAATTCTGGAATTTGCAGTAATTTGGATGGGTTTGGAGTCTATCATACTCAGTAATCTATCACAGAAACAAAGAACTGAGTATCACATATTCTCACTCATAAGTGGACCCTGAATATTTATCACAATACTACATGAAAGGAAATGGCAGTAGCGAGACACCACCACGGGAGAGAGGGAAGGAGAGCACATAACATCAATTAAGGGTACCTGGTCCTAAACCAGGGCATGTGAGGACCAGTGGGAGGCTCAAACTTCACTTGTACAATGACCACTTATGGACCTAATCCTGTATCATACCCCACATCTTTTGAATAAATTTTTTAAAAAAATAATCACTCTTTTGGTTTGGTTTTCTGTTACTTGCAGCTGAATGCCATCCATAACTTACTACACCACTACATACATTTTAGAATTTTGGAAACATTATACCTATATAAAATCTATATGTGAAATGAAATGGGTTATATTCCATATGCATATTTAGCAGATAGAGCAATTTTAGTGTATTTTAAGTTTTGATGAAGCTGCACACAAATAAATGTTTTGAAATTTTAGACCTCCATAGATAAACAACTCACATACAAAAATAAATCCAGTTAATTTCACAGGATAAACTGAGGAATTAAAGAGCATTGTTGGTATTTCTCTACATAAGTAAAGACTTGGTCATGAAACTTATCTGCCGCTAAAAAAAGGATACTTCTTGTTTAGTATTTTATGCTGAGTAATGTGGGGGATCTAGTGAATCCCTCTCTTCTCAAGCCTTACTTTTGGGGCATCCATGATGGAATTTACAACTCAACTTTTCTTCCTCAAAATCCCTATATCTATGCTGTCTATTTGCATTTCAAATATCTCCACTAAGAACTTCATCAACTAACAGTACCAGGACAAAAAATCTCATGCATATGGTAACAAGCAGACCACTTAAAAGAAAAGTAATTATATCCTTAAGGATGCTGTCAGTAACTTCAGTGAAACAGCATTTCCTTATCTTTGTCAATTAGTGAGTTGGACATGAGGTTCCTGGTTCTATGTAGTATCAGAAAGGAAAAATGCTTATTTCTTCCTAAGTTAGATTGATGAGATTGAGACAAGGAACAGGGATAAATATTTACATTGGGCAGAGGGTACAAGACCTAGGTCTCCAGAAACAGAATTTCCATTGTTGCTCATTAAAGATATATACGCATGCTCACTCTCTTTTCTAAAATAATTCACTTACTCAGGGAGTAGGTGGAAGGAATAATCTTCAAAGCTTAAACCAGATTTGAAAGTTTTGATTTTCTTTACCCAATAGAATATGCTAATTCTAATTATGCCTAAAGGATTTTGGGTGCATTTCCGCCACTGTTTCTTGGAACCTTGCCTGATGTAGGAAAGACAGTGTAGAAAAGGAGCTATCTGGCACAGAAAGGTCACCCTAGATCTGTCAACAGTCAGCCAAGTCCCCAATATAGAAAAAATTCTAGCCAAGGTCAGCAGTCTCCCCAGCTGAGCCACAGTTGACTACAGATTCATCAGGAGACCAGGGAACCACAGAATAATTGCAAATCATGCAATAATTTTTGTTAATAAGACAGTATATTAAACCATTTGCTTTTAGAATGGCTTGTTGTACAATTGCTAACAGACATAATAATTAAAGTGAACAGAGCTGAGGACAAGTACATGAATCTGCTGCTTTGTGTTTGTCATTTGTTCCAACATTAAGACAACATTCATGATCACTCTCATATTCAAATTGATTTTAGGAAATGGTATTAAAAAGTGACTACATGGTGGTTCCATTTCCTTGCCTAATCTAACTCCTACATTCCCGGACTCGTGGCCCTTCTTCCATTTCAAAGCCAGCAGCATAGACTCTTCAAATCTCCCTCTGACTCCAACTTCTCCATCTCTCTTTTACACCTTTAGGGAGCTTTATGATTTTAATTTTCCCATCTGGATCATCCAGAATGTTCTTATTGTAAGGTCTCCTGATGAGAAACCTTAATTTCATACATAACCTTAATTTCCTCTTGCCATGTAATAAAATATATTCAAAGATTCTGGGGATTGAGATGTGAACACATGTGAGGAGTCATTATGTTGCATACTACAAGCTTATTTTCAGTAGTATACTATTTAATGTCATCTGAAGGCACTTAGGTAAATAATCAAACACAGCATTTATCACAAACACTTCAGTGAGTGATACCCATTTCTTTCAAAATTATATACAAAGAGAATCACATGACTTTTTCATTAAAGTCATCTTTCAGCTATTAATGGTAAGTTAAAACCTAAATAAAGTTAACTCAGCTCACTAGTAATCTAAATTAGTAGACTTGTTTTATCCTGAACTCTGAAGACTTTCTTTTTAAAATTTTATTCAGGGAGTACAAATGTATGTTTGTCAGATGGACATATGCATACTGGTTGGGGTTGGGCTTCAGGTGGCCCATTCCCTGGATAATGAAAATTGTGCTTGATAGGTAACTCCTGAATGCTAACCCCCCTTCTCACCGCTCCCCTTTTAGTGTCCCCAGTGCCTATCATTTCCGTCTTTGTGGTCATTTAGCTCCCACACATGAGTGAGAGCATGCAGCATTTGATTTTATGTTCCTGAGATAGTTCACTTAGTATGATGTCCTCTAGCTCCATCCATGTTGCTGGAAAGACAAATCTTTGTTCTTTTCATTAGATGTGTAGTATTCCATGGTGTATATGTGCCACATTTTCTTTATCCTGTCAGTCACTGAAGGACGCTTGTGTTGGTTCATGAGTTTGTTATTGCAAATAGTGCTGTAACAAACATAAAATTACAGATATCTTTTTAATATAATGATCTCTTCTCCTTTGGTTAGATACTAAGTAGTGGGATGGCTGGGTCAAATGGTAGTTCTATGAGAAATTTCCATATCATTTTGCATAGAGATTGAAGCAGTTTGCAACCCCACCAACAGTATACAACATTCATTTTTCTCCACATCTGTACTGACATCTGTTTTTCTCTGACTGTTTCATAATAGTAATTCTGACTATTATAAGATGATATCACATTAAATCCACATTGTTGAGTTAATTTGCATTTCTCTGATGATTCATGATTTTGATGATTTTTAAAAATATTTTATTTTTGTGTGTCTTCTTTCGGGAAATGTCTATTCATGTTCTTTGCCCACTTTTTGATAGAATTTTGTTGTTGTTGTTTTATGTTGAGTTGTTTGAGTTCCTTGTAGATTTAGGATATCATTCCTTTGTCTGAGGCATAATTTGCAAATATTTTCTCTCATTCTGTAGGTTTTCTATTCACTCTGTTCATTATTTTGCTGTGCAAAAGATTTTTAGCTTAATAAATTCCGTGTTTATATGTTTGTTTTTATTACATTTTGGGGGGGTTCCATCACAAATGTTTTTCTTTTCTTTTTTTTTTTTTGAGTTGGAGTCTCACTCTGTCACTCAGACTGGAGTGCAGTGGCCGCTCCCGGCCACCACAGCCTCGACCTGCTGGGCTCCGGCGATGCTTCTGCCTCAGCCTTCCAAGTAGCCGGAATTACAGGCATGTGCCACCATGCCTGGCTGATTTTTCTGATTTATTGTAGAGATGAGGTCTCACTGCCCAGGCGGGTCTCGAACCCACAGGCTCAGGCAATCCACTTACCTCAGCTTCCCAAAGGCGTGGGATTACAGGCTGAGCCACCGAACCCGGTATGTTTTTCTTTTTAAGCTACAATTTACACAGATGTACAGACTTTAAGTGTAGAGTTTGATTAATTTTGACTAATGTAATTATCTGTATAACCATTAGACCATAGTCAAGATATAGAACATTTTTATCACCCCAGAAAATTCCATGATGCCACTTTCCAAGTCAACGTCTGTCCCCAGGGTCATTTATTTTTCTGATTTCTATCATCACACATGCTTATAAACAGAATCACTCTGTACAAGTCTTTTCTTTTTTCACTTACCTAATGTTTTTGAGAGTCATCTATTCTATTTTTTAGTTTATAGGTCTTTATTGACAAGTAGTGCTAAACTGTAGGCTGTACTACAGCTTTTTAAAAATAGAATATTATTCAGCTTTTAAAAAACTTTATTGTATTAAAAAGATGTGGGGTATGAGTTAGGACTAGGTACATAAGTAATCTAAGTGAAGGTGAAATCTGTACTACAACTTTTTTAAAAATGTATTTATCTGTTGAATATTTGACTGTTTTTCAGGTTTAGAATGTTATGAATAAATATGTTATAAACATTAATCTACAAATCTTTGTGTCAACATATGTTTTCATTTGTGTGTGTGTAAATACCTATCGGTAGAATCACTGGGCCTTATGGTAGGTGTATGTTTAACACTTCAAAACTGCCAAACTGTTTTCAAAGTAGCTGCACCAGTTTTCACTGAGACCATAATGTGCTAGAGTTCTGGTTGCCCTATATTTTCATGAACACTTGGCAGTATTATTCTTTTCAGTTTTGACCATTCCACTTGGTGTGAAGTAGTATCTCATTGCAGATTCATTCATTCATTCACTTAGTTATTTAAAATGAGGATCTGACTACATTGCCCAGGCCGGTCTTGAACTTCTGACCTCAAGCCATCCTTTCACCTCAGCTCCCCAAGTAGCTGAGACTACAGTTGTACACCACTCCACTCAGCTTCATTGTGATTTTAATTTTTATTTATCCTTTGATATTTTTTGTGCTGTATTGGCCATTTGTAAATATTCTTTTATTAAACTGTCTTTAAGTCTTTTTTCCATTTTTATTTCCTCTCTTTAATTTTGCATAATTAAAATCTTTTGTCTCTCTATCTATCTATTGAGAGAAGTAGGGGTGATAATATTTTCTTCTAATGTGTGATTTGCCTTGTGATGTTCTTCACAGGATCTTTTGATGAGCAGACCACAACATTTTTTATGAAATCCAAAGTATTTAACTCTTCTTCTTAAGGTTAATGTTGTCTTTATGAATTTTTTGCCAACCCCAGGAAAACAAATATTTTCTCCAGTATCATATAATAAAAAGAAAAAGAGAAGACCTAAGTAAAGCAACAGACATACTTTTCATGTTAGTTTGAACTGCAACCATTCATTATGCTTCCATTCTGTATATATCAGAAGACTTCCTGGATTCCCTAATGAGGCTTCACATTGGTGAAAACAAACCATTGGCTGGATTGTGTTTTCATCTGGAGCTTAAGAACCTTTCCCAATTTCATTTAGATTGATAAAAGAATTTCATTTTTTGTGATTGAGGGACTGATGATTATGTTACCATCATGTTGTTTTTAGTCATAGTTCACTATCACCATTAGGGCTCACAGTGTGTCAGCAAAGTGTGTCACATGTCTAAATTCAAAGTCAACCATTGCATATACATATATTTCTACCACATAAGGCATCATCAAGGACAAGGGACAAGGGTAGAAATGACAGTCTTCTTACAAAGAATGGGAGGGTCCTAATGAG
>NW_006953847.1:0-390 GCF_000164805.1 Carlito syrichta
ACATTTCTTATATCTGAATAATGAAAAAGTTTGATGAAATAACCAAATGTACCTTTCAAAGAACAAACAGAATGGTTTAACTTTATACTGTTTAAAGTATTGGTGATATCACTGAACTTTGAGAACTGATAGACATGTCAAATATTTTTAAGTTAAATAATAATTAAAAAGAATAAAATAATACCATTTTCAGTAACATAGATGGAGTTGTAGATAATCATCCTAAGTGAATTGACTCAGAAATAAAAAACAAACAAACACTGTGTGTTCTTTCTTACACATGAGAACTAATGGCCACCAAAATGGAAATAATGGACACTGGGACACCAATAAAGGGGAAAGCTGGGGGGTGGGGTGAGGGTTCACGAATTACCTATTGGTTACACTGTT
>NW_006953848.1:0-846 GCF_000164805.1 Carlito syrichta
AGGAAGTTTGGGATGACTGCACCTATTCAGCCCTTGTGTAAATACGTCACATTAAAATATGAAAGATATGATAATTCTGTAGTAACAAAATTCATTTTTTAAAATTTTAAAGATGTGGGGTACGAGTCAAGGTTAGGTATAAAATGGTTCATTATGCAGGTACCCTTGTTGATGAGTTGTGCCCCCCTCCCCTGGCAGTTTCCCACTACTGCCAATCCCTTTCTTATAGTATTACAATAATTGTTCAAGGTCCACTTATGAGTGAGAACATGTGATACTCAGTTCCTTGTTTCTGTGATAGATCACTCAGTATTATATAGTCTAAGTCCATCCAAGTTGCTGCAAAGTTCATAATTTTGTCCTTATTTATGGCTGTGTAATATTTCTTTCTTTTTTTTTTGAGTTGGAGTCTTACTCCATCGCCCAGACTGGAGTGCAGTGGTTGCTCCTAGCCACCGCAACCTTGTCCTGCTGGGTTCCAGTGATCCTTCCGCCTCAGCCTTCCAAGTAGCTGGAAATACAGGTGCGCGCTGTGTAATATTTCATCGTGTATATTTACCAGACTTTTTTTTATCCAGTCCTCATTCAATGGGCAGCGTGGTTGGTTCCATGTTTTTGCTATTGTGAATAATGCTGCAACAAACATGTGTATGCAGGAATCTTTTTCATAGGGCAATTTGAGTTCCTCCAGGTCTATTCCCATTATGGGAATTGTGGGGTCACATGGAAGGTTGATTTTTAGATCTTTTAGGAATTTCCAAACTGTTTTTCACAGGGGTTGTACTAGTTTATACTCCCCCCAACAGTGTAGAAGTGTTCCCTTTTTGCTGCATCTTCTCTAGCATC
>NW_006953849.1:0-692 GCF_000164805.1 Carlito syrichta
TTGATAATGTCCTGTGATGGATGGTACCCTCTGATGGATACTCTCTGATGAATGTCCTCTGACAGATATCCTCTGAGGGCTGTCTTTTGAGGATAGCTTTTTTTTTTTGAGTAATAGTCATACTCTGTCACTCATACTGGAGTGTAGAATGCAGTGGCATGCTCAACAGCCACTACAACCTTCACCTGCTGTGCTCAGGTGATCCTTTCACCTCTGCCTTCCGGGTAACTGGAACCACAGGTGTGTGTCACCACACCCGGTGAATTTTTTTATTTGTTGTAAAGATGAAGTCTCACCAAGGTGCCCATGCTGGTCTCAAAGCCCTGGAATCAGGCAATCCTCTCACTGCTGTCTCCCAAAGTGCTGGGATTACAGGTGTGACCACTGCACCTGGTTTGAGTAGTTTCTAATAGATGCCTTTTTATGGATGCCTTCTGATAGATGCCCTCTGATGGATCCCATCTGATGGATCCCATCTGATGGATGTACTCTGATATACGTTGTCCTCTAGATGCCCTTGATCGATATACTCTGATGGATACTCTCTGATAATGGCCTCTGACAAATATCCTTTGATGGGTATCCTCTGAGGTTAGCTTCTTATAAATACCTTCTGATGGGTGCCCTCTGATAGATGCCCTCGGGAAGCTTCCCTCTGATAGATGGCCTCTGATGAATGCCCTCTGATGGAT
>NW_006953850.1:0-4007 GCF_000164805.1 Carlito syrichta
TCATACCATAAAATCCTGATAATTATATTCCTGCCGTAATTGTAATTATTTATAATCTTTAAATTGTTTAAATTTTATTTTAAATGTGTGGGGTACAATTCAGGATTTGGTAAATAAGTGGTCATTGTGCATTGACTGAAGTCCCACATATGATTTATCCCTCAACTCATTTCATCATACACACATTTATTACATAAATGTTTTAACCATTATATTGAAAAAGTCAAATGAGCCAGAGTTCACCTGCTTTGTTTACCTTTGTATTTTCATAAATTTATGTGCATTACATAGAAAAAAATTATAGCAAGGAGAAATTATGAAGTAAAAAGAATTTCAGGGGGAAAAAGTCAGGTTGAATATAGGAATTTCAAAATGACTGTATTAAACAAAATTGTATGGAACATCACAGAATAACTTTAAAAAGATATAAGCAATAAGTTGGTGATATAAAAATTGATTATTTAGTTGCAAAGACCTTGACATAAATTATGTAATTTATAATGCTCTGAGAATTTTCTGGCACATAGCAGATATTCATTATTTATTGAGTCAGTAAAAAAATGTCTTAGCAAGTGTTGAAACTTAATATGTGACAAGATTGTACTTCACTTTACTTGAGAAAGTGGATTGTTGAATAAAAGCTGGCATAAATGACTATCGACTTGGAAGACAATGAATTTCACCTACTGTCTCACACCCTCCAAAAAATTAGAGAGTTTGAAATCAGTGTAAAACTAGGTAACATGTGTAAGATAAATTACCTAGAAAGTCATATCTCAAATGTAGTATAGGCAAATCATCTTAACTAAGATAAAAAATAGAAGCGAGACATAAACTTATACTTAACTAAATAAAATTTAAAACTTTTTCTGACCTAAAATATCTCCTTAGAAATCAGTAAAGAACAATAATCTGTAAAACCCATTTGAAATGCTGACTGTTGTAGAAAATGGGCATATAATAAGTGTATAAAAATGGTAGTCATATTTATGAATCTTTCCTCAAACCCAGTAATAGTTTAAGGCAACAAGAAAATATCCATATTCTTGGACAAAAAAACCCCTAAATGCTGCCACACTGAATGAGATGGAACTGTTAAAGTGGTAGCAAAGGGGGACACTCTAATCCTGCAGGCAGAGAAGTGATGCAAATCTTGGGAAAACATCCTGGATACAGCCATGGATATTAAAAATACAGGTATTCATTAACTCCAAGTAGTTCAATCTCAGCACTGCCGAAATTCTAGGCCAGATCATTTATTGTAGTGCAGACTGCCCTGTGCATGGATAAATTTGGTTACACAAAATTTGTAAACATGCAAATATTTCCCTCAAATACATTGATACTTACATAAAAGAAATAAATGACAAATGCCCACATTGATGAAAAACTCAAATTTTTGAGTTTTAAAAGAATGCAGTCAAAAACAGAAATTTAAAACCCTCTGAGTCCATCATATACAAGAAAAGAATTTGCATGGGTTATTTGCAATAGAGTGGTACGTGTCAAGTAAGCACAAATATATTCAGGATCACTACTGAAGAAATAACTGAAAAGTAAAGGTTCTTAGTATACCACTTTTCCCATAATAAACATCTCATTTCATTTAAATATGCTGCATGAGACAAGATACTGCAAAATCTTTGCTTCATTAACTGCTTTTATCTGATAGTATTAAAGGAAATCATTGATCTTGATTTCTTCATCAATATAGAAGAAATTAAAAATCCCCATCTTAAAAACAAAAAATGTCCTCACTTCATTTTATGTTTCTCCAAATTTTGTTTACTCCATTTCTCTTCTCCACATAACAGCAAATACCCTTGGGCAAACATTCTGTTTTTACTGGAACTACCTTAAATGCTCCATTGCCTCTTCCCTTGGGCTTCCATTGCAATTACTTAATTGTCAACAACCACCTTCTGTTGCTGAGCTCAATGTCCACTTCTCTCTTTGGCTTCACAAATAAATACATGACTAAATGAATTAATCAAGCAAACATACAAATAACCACGGTAATCTCTACACCCTGGGTTACACTATTCCCTCTCAGGTGACCTTAGGTACAAGTTCACAGCTTGCATTCTCCCTGACCCTTTCCTAAAGTACCTACTGGGCACTTGGACTCTCAAAGGAAGGTCTCAGTGTGGAAATATGAGTCTGTCCTGGATGGTTGATGATGGAGTCCTGTCCCAAGATAAGACAGCAGGAAAAGAAAAAGAAAAAGCTTTGGTAGCCAAACTAGACATAGGATTCCAAAAGAAACAATCATGTTGTATCCGGCCCAAGGCTGCATATGATGAGGTATAAAAGCAGAGGAGATATTTACAGTTTCACATATCTGCACATTAGGTACATCCCTCTGGTTATTCCAACGGTGAACACACCGTGTCCCTGTGGGACATTGTTCTCTGCAGTGGAAGAAAAAAATTTTTTTTGGCATATTCTGTTCCCAAGACACTATATTAAATGTGAGGTGAATCCAGTCTTTGTTACTCCTTCTCCATGAACTTGCTTGTCTTCCAGAGCTTTAATATTTTATCCAACTGTTAGAGGAACTTTTCTCTAAAGTCTAAACTTAAGAACCTATCTTAAATAGGTCCTTTGTATCTCCAAATCATTGACTGTGATGAAAACACAGTCCTTGATATCACCAAAAATTGTGATTTCCCTCTTCACCAAGGGGTAGAACTGTATTCTCTTGATATAAAACCACAAATATCACATCCCTTGGTCTAATGATGCTTTTTCAAAGACAATGAGAAATTGTATACTTACAACACAGGTTAAGATCTGTCATTTAGTCCTACATTTATAAACTAATTGGTAATTGTAAGTGATATATTTAGATCTTTTTATGCAAGTTGTCCTTAGATTAGTACCTTATAAGGCAACCCTTATATGATTTTTCAAAATTTAAGGTTTACAACCTCATTTTGTTAATTGTTTTCTGTTCATTTTTAAGATAATTTCTCTTTCTTTTTGGTTAAGTGATTTTTTTAGCAGTGAGTTTTAAATCCTTACTTATTATTTTTGTGTATCTATCATAGGATTTGTGTGTGGTTATCATGAGGCATACAAAATATATCTTGTAATTATAGAATATTATTTTAAACTAAGACAAACCTAACTTTGTTTAAAATAAGCTACACTTTTACTATACTCACCCCACCATATTTTTAATTTTTGATGTCACAATTTACATGAGCTTCTTAATTTGAATGTGTGCATTCTTTTATCAGTGAGTTTTAATTTTCAGATATTGTTGATGTTGTGGTTTGATGTTAAGAACGTTCTTTAGC
The DNA here is from genome assembly GCF_000164805.1 of Carlito syrichta. NCBI lineage: Eukaryota > Metazoa > Chordata > Mammalia > Primates > Tarsiidae > Carlito > Carlito syrichta. The sequence continues at coordinate 3,303 of NW_006953850.1, forward strand.
ATTTCCTGTAAGGAAGGTTTGCTGGTGAAGAAACCATTCAGATTATGTTTGTCTGGGAAAGTCTTAATCTCTTAATTTTTGAAACACAATTTAGTGCAGCATTGTTGGTTAGCATATTTTTTCTTGAGCACTTTATTTTATTTCACTTTCTCTGGACGTGTAAGATTTCTTCTGTGAAGTTTGATGCTAGATATATTGGTACTTCCTTATAAATTAAATGCGTGTTTCTCTTCCTCCTTTCAGGATCCTTGTTTTGTCTTGAAGTTGACTGTTTGATCATCATATATCTTAGGATATCTTATTTGGATTGAATCTAATTGAAATTTCTGAGCTCCCTGTCCCTGAACATGGATACTTTTCTCAATGTTTGTAAAGTTTTCTGTTATTTCTTTAAATACTCAATGTTTGTAAAGTTTTCTGTTATTTCTTTAAATACTCTTTCTACCCTTTTACCTTTGCTCCCCCTGGACTGCCAAAGACAGAAATATTTTCTCTTTTGATGCTGTCCCATAAATATGATAAGCTTTGGTTTTACTTTTTAAATTCTTTTTCATTTTTCTCTTTTGCCTTATTATGTCAAATGATCTTTTCTGAGTTCATAGAATTTTTCTTGTGTTCAAACAACTCTGCTGTTGATGTTCTCTGTTGCATTTTTTATTTTATTAATTGTATGTTTAGTTCCAAAATTTCTGCTTGATTCTTTGC
>NW_006953850.1:5573-6361 GCF_000164805.1 Carlito syrichta
AAGCCTCATTAGGGAATCCAGGAAGTCTTCTGATATATACAGAATGGAAGCATAATGAATGGTTGCAGTTCAAACTAACATGAAAAGTATGTCTGTTGCTTTACTTAGGTCTTCTCTTTTTCTTTTTATTATATGATACTGGAGAAAATATTTGTTTTCCTGGGGTTGGCAAAAAATTCATAAAGACAACATTAACCTTAAGAAGAAGAGTTAAATACTTTGGATTTCATAAAAAATGCTATAGTCTGCTTATCAAAAGATCCTGTGAAGAACATCACAAGGCAAATCACACATTAGAAGAAAATATTATCACCCCTACTTCTTTCAATAGATAGATAGATAGATAGATAGATAGATAGATAGACAGACAAAAGATTTTAATTATGCAAAATTAAAGAGAGAAAATAAAAATGGGAAAAAGACGTAAAGACAGTTTAATAAAAGAATATTTACAAATGGCCAATACAACACAAAAAGTATCAAAGGATAAATAAAAATTAAAATCACAATGAAGCTGAGTGGAGTGGTGTACAACTGTAGTCTCAGCTACTTGGGGAGCTGAGGTGAAAGGATGGCTTGAGGCCAGAAGTTCAAGGCCAGCCTGGGCAATGTAGTCAGATCCTCATTTTAAATAACTAAGTGAATGAATGAATGAATCTGCAATGAGATACTACTTCGCACCAAGTGGAATGGTCAAAACTAAAAAGAATATACTGCCAAGTGTTCATGAAAATATAGGGTAACCAGAACTCTAGCACATTATGGTCTCAGTGAAAACTGGTGCAGCT
>NW_006953851.1:0-318 GCF_000164805.1 Carlito syrichta
GTTTCAGCTTGTCCCCTGTCCTGAATCAATGTCTCCCAGCAGCATCTTTCTTTGCCTCTGCGGCATCTCACCCTCATTTCTTCTGCAACTGCCTCCTCATCTCCTCTCCTGACCCATGGTCCAGCTTGCCCTGGAAATGCTCCCAACAGGGAAAGTGCAGAAGGACCTGCCTGCAGCCTCAAGATGCCCAGATGTCTGCTCCTCTTGAACCTTCCGCTTGCTCCCCCCTCCACCTGAACTCCTTGCACCCTGAGCCCAGGCATCAACTCCACTGCCCCATGGGATTCTCAAATAGGCCACTGCCCTCCCCCGCCCAGC
>NW_006953852.1:0-430 GCF_000164805.1 Carlito syrichta
CTGATGAATCTCACTGTAATATTTGCAATAATATGACATAGTTTCATTCCAGTCAGGATAATTGATTTGTCATAAAATTAAACAACAGCAAGCAGTAGCCAATCTGCCACCAAAATATCCATTTATTCTGAGATTTCTATTTTTCAGGCACTTGCACTGTTTTGTTTATTCATCACAATAAAATCATGAAACACATACTAGTACCTTCTATATTTCATGGTTGATGAAAGGGATGTGTGGTGTGTGTGTGTGTGTGTGTGTGTGTGTGTGTATTTTATCTACAAAACCAAATAGTGTATGTCTTCTATTTTGGATCTCTGAATTATAAACTTGTAATTACCTGCTATTAAATAAACTCTATGTCACACACTTATATTATTTGGTTCTTCTGATTCTGTGAGTTAAGTTTCTTATTTTCAGATAAAATAAA
>NW_006953853.1:0-2363 GCF_000164805.1 Carlito syrichta
GCTGGAGAGGAGGGGATTTTAGCCAAGAGGAGGTGAGAGGGTTTACAAAAGAGACAGAGGCGGGGATGTTTTTGGAGAAGGGAGAAAGATTGGACGTAGGGAATCTTTGCCCATTTTTCTGAACGCTCGCAGAAGTTATAGAGATCCCGAATAATGTCGGGATTTAGGGACCCATGTGGGGGCCACTTACTTTGGTTATCTAAAGGATAGGTAAGCCAATTTTGGGTGCTGAGTCGATTAGACGCTTAGGCTTAATATTGGAAGTGAGGGAGAGTGTAGAGAGATTATTTAAGAGGCACTTGAGGGGGGTGTCGGCCAGAAGAGATGACGAGATTCCCATGTTAGCAGTGGGGGCTGGTCAGGGCGTCCTCTGGACAAGCGACCACTGAGGAACAGGTGGGTTACAATAAAGCCTGTCATCACAGGTTGTTATTGTAGACCCGGATTCTCCTGGAGAATCGAGGAGGTTAAGGGCAACTCGGTACCGGGACTTTTGACAAGAAAGTTACCCAAAACCGGAGCGAGGGAAGGCTTGAAATCTCTAGCGGCCGAGGGAAAACCGATGGGGGTCCGCTGTGGTCATAAAGACCTAGGCGGGGTGTGGCCCCCCCTTGCCCAGGGCCAAAGGAGCTGCCAGACGATCAACGGTCAGTTTCCCCGGTTGTCCCAGGCAAGGTTTTAGGTTTTCAGTGTGGGGACACTTACCAATCCAAAGGCCAGTGGTGGATGTAGTGTTGGCGTTCAGGAGAATAGGCGAAGGCCTTAAGGGGTGAGTCCCACCGGCGCTGGGCCAGGGTCCCGCCTTAGGGCGAGAGAATACCCGACCGAGTCACACGGCACCAATGAAAGACGATGGCGCGCAGTGAGACTCAACACACTTTAAGGCCAAGAGATTTAATGGGGGTGAGCTCGGTGGCTACAGAACCTGAGAATCAGATTGCAGCATGGAGTCAGGGGTGTGGCAGGTTTTATAGAAATGTAAAGCGACCTGATGGTTACCTATTGGTCGGCAGGTGAGGTATTTTTGGGATTGGCAGGGGGTTTCGCGGGCGTGGGAACCGTGGGCTTTGTTGTGGAAGAAGAACCCAGAGAGCCATGTCCGAGCCTCCATGTTAGTTTGTCCGGGCGCCTTCTCAGGTGGGAGCGCCATTTTAGGTGGGAGCCACGCCTAGGCTTAGCCTTTGGAGGGGGCGGGTTCCTCGTGGCTGGCTGGCTGGCTTTCAAAACTGGCCATTGCCACACCCACATACCAAAGAAACAAGCCCCCTAAAAAGGAGCAGAAAGTAAAAATGAGTAAATATATGAATAAATAAATAAATAAGAAAAAAAAGAAATAAGCCCCCAAATGCTCCTGGATAAAAGGAGAGAGTTTGGTAAATCCTTTGGGCCCTCTCCCACTGTGGGAGGTTTTCTTTCCTCAATAATCCTGCTTAAAAAAAAAAAAAAAGAGGGAGAGTGTAAGAGAAAAGAGAATACACAAATACGAGAAATCCACGAACTCAGATGATCTACTTGCATATAAGAATATTAAAGACAGCTGGACTCAGTGCCTCTGTCTGTAATCCCGTGCCTTTGGGAGGCTGAGGTGAGTGGATTGCCTGAGCCCGCGGGTTCGAGACCCGTCTGGGCAGGCGAGACCTCATCTCTACAAAAAATAAAAAAACAATTAGCCAGGCATGGTAGAGTGCACCTGTAGTTCCAGCTACTTGGAAGGCTGAGGCGGAAGGATTGCTGAAGCCCAGCAGGTTGAGGCTGCGGTGGCTGGGAGCGGCTACTGCACTCCAGTCCGGGCGACAGTGAGACGCCAATGCAAAAAAAAAAAAAAAAAGAATATTAAAGACTCTAGGCCAGACTTGGTGTAGTCCCAGCACTTTCAGAGGCTGAGAGGAGTGAACTGCCCAACCTGGGGCCTCAAAACCAGCCAGGGCAACTTGACAAGACCTCGTCACTACAATAAATCAAAAAAATTAGCCAAGTGTAATAGTGCGCGACTTGAGTTCCAGCTACTTGGAAGGCTGTGGCTAGAGGATTGCCTGAGACTAAGAGGTTGAGGCTGCAGTGGCCAGGAGTATGCCACTGTACTCCAGCCTGGGGGACAGAGTGAGACTCCAACTCAAAAAAAAAAAAAAATTAAAGACTCACGTTATGCACTCAATGACCCTGGAGCAGAGGAACTTCTAAAACAGGCTCCCAATGACATATTCTCTAGAACCCCCAAAGGACAATGTTTGTAACCTGGTGATGCCTTTACTGAGCCAGGTCTAACAAATCATCTTAATCCATTAGGAGAAATCTGGATGTTCACTACTGTAAGAACTCATCTCTGTGAGTTTGGAGAGAACTGGGCACTCTCTGTTGTACAA
>NW_006953854.1:0-948 GCF_000164805.1 Carlito syrichta
TTTCTCCCAAATATAGACCCTGAGATTACAAATTGAATCAAATACATGTGACCTATGGAAACAACTCAGGCTTATATGTATTATATACTGTATTCTTATAATAAAGTAATCTAGATAAAATGTTATTAAGAAATTTGTAAGAAGGAGGAAATATATTTACTATTCATCTAGTGGCATTGGATCATCATATAGTTTCATTCTCATCATTTTCACACTGTGTACACTAAGGAAGTGGAGTAAGAGACGGGGTTGGTCATTGCTGTCTTAGGGATAGCAAAGGTGGAAGAGGTGGAGGAGGGGGAATGAGGAGGCAGAATATACAGACACACTTGGTATAACTTTTATTGAAAACAATGTGCTCATAAGTGGACCCATAGAGTTCAAACCTGTGTTGCTCAAGGGCCAACTGTGGCTTATTTGCAATTTACAAAGAATATCACTACGAGGCACGGAAAGGAATAAAGTAAGTGGAAGCAAACAATAGAGGGTGAATCAGATCATCTTCCATTGTGGTTCAGGTTCAGCTGTAAAGCAAGTCTCAAGAAAGTTAAAAGTAAGTTAAAAGACTGGTCTTAAACTCCTGGTCTCAAGTGATCCTCCCACTTGAGCCACTGCGTCCAGCTTGAACGCCTTGGATTTACAAGAGGAAATCCTCCCCAAACTGGAATATATTTATAAAAATTGTGCATTTTTTCTTACATGCTTAAACTTGAGTCACTTTCAAAGTACTCTCATTTTGATGCAATTCATCCATCAGAATGCTTCTTCCACTGCTCAAAAATAGTTTTTGAGCTGGTCAATTTTGATATCTTTTATTTTGCATCTGCCATTTTTTGTTTCATCCCTACAACATTGGCAAAATATGTCCTTTCAGGATTTTTTTTTCCCAGGGAAACAAACACAAAAGCCACTTGGGGCGAGATCTGGTGAATAGGAAAGCTGGGGCCT
>NW_006953855.1:0-1003 GCF_000164805.1 Carlito syrichta
ATCTGCTTTTCTGGGCATACAAATCATTAGGGATAAGGAGAAATTCCTTCATTCTTCATGCTTCTGGGCTTAGTTGGAGACTGGCTTAATCTAGGTCAACTGACTGAATCTAGGTCAGACATGAAAAGATCAGAAGAAATAAAGATAGACTCAGGACATTCTGAAGAGTTTACATTAAGTGAAGCTTAAAGCTGTAGATTATTTTATTAAGGGGATTAATTTAGGTAATCCCATAGAATTTAAGACGGCACATTGCATTTTTTCTTGGATTAAAATATTTGAAATGGGGACTTCTGGCAAGATGGCAATGGGGCAACCTGGTCTGTGAAACCCTCTGCAAAGGAGAACTGCAGTGGGTCTCTGGCTCTCGCCCTGGGGGCTGTGAAGCCCAACATTGCAGCCTGCTCTTCATACGGAGCTTAGCCGTTGCCACCGATGGGGCATCACAGTGGACTGGACAGCCACTGCAGTACAGACACTGCTGCCGCCACTGCCACCGCCAGAAGCACATTGCACCACCCAGGCTGGAGGTGATCCACGACTTCAGTCCTTGAAGCCCTTTCAGGGAAGATCTGCTGGGATCACTGCCACCTCTCCTGCAACTGAGACATCCTGTCCACCGTGAGTCTCCTGCCTGTGCCCTGAGGCAGGCACCCATCTCCAGTCTCTGCCGGTTCCTGTCCGGCCCCACGCCCTCTGGGGTGAGCAGCTGAGATAGCACCACTTGCTGCCGATTCAAGGGAGTAATCCTACAGCCCCACTGCACTGACAGATTCCAAGGCAGTGGAAAGTGGGTTCCAGATTATCCACACACCTGTCAACCAATACCAGGACATACAGATAGATTATTGAATCACAGCTCCCCCCTTAAGTAAAACTCACAACTGCAAAAGGACCACCCCCAACCTACAGTGAAACTCCAGAATTGAACAAAGTATGAGGGCATACATATAGAATAGGAGATTGAACAAACAGAAGCAAACCAATCCCTTTACCCCTGAAT
>NW_006953856.1:0-1095 GCF_000164805.1 Carlito syrichta
CCCCTCAAGGACAGGAGTGGTGATGGTCTTTTCCTGAACACATTGTCTTCTTTACCTGCCAGACTTTTCCAATTCACAAGTTCTTGAGTTAAAATGTAGTCTTATCCTTTCTATGAATTTGGATAGTTTAGGCATGTCTTTTACAGGGAACTTGAATGATTCTTAATGATTATTATGCTAAATCTTAAATTGAAAGGTTGGACTGTCTTATTCGATTTGTCAGGTGGGAAAGTTTGCCAGCTTTGCCTGCAGTAAAGTGTAATTTAAAGAATGTCTGAATGCTTCCTAAAAACTGCCTATGGGAAATTTATCTATCGATGTCTTACCTCTGTTAGCTCCCTGCCTTATTTTGAGATTTTGCTGTGAAAGGATAAACTGAGAGTGGGAAGCCATTTTTTATCTTTTTTTTTTTTTTTTTGAGTTGAAGTCTCACTCTTTCACCCAGACTGGATCGCAGCCGACCTGCTGGGCTCCGGCGATCCTTCCACCTCAGCCTTCCAAGTAGCCAGAACTACAGGCACGTGTTACCACATCTGGCTAATGTTTGATTTATTGTAGAGATGAGGTCTTGCCAAGTTGCCCAGGTGGATTTCAAACCCACAGGCTTCGGCAATCCACTCACCTTGGCCTCTCAAAGCACTGGGATTACAGGATGAGCCACCGAGCCCAGCCATCTTGTTCTTAAACCCTGACACAATGATGAGAAAGTAGAAGCTATGTTTTTGGAGAAATGCACACCTTAGGTAAAATTAACTTTGCCAACTTTGTCTTTTCAGAAACAGACTTCCAGGTATCAGAGGTATCTCATAGCGGCAATCAAGCTTGCCTAGAGTAAAGGAAACTTACAAGGCCTAAGACATCATGCATTGGGCAAGGACTGTAAAAGTCATGAAACTTGTAATTACAAAAGTTATAACCACTCAGAGGGAGAGCAGTTGGGTTTTCGATCTTCCAGGAAATTGGAAGATCCACGGGGAACCCAAGGATCCCCCAGAATTACCCACTGGGAATGCTGAGGAGATAAGGGGAAACACACCTTCCATTAGCTCTAAGAAATGTCATTTGGAAAGGTTTAGGAGTATTAGAATCCTTGTC
>NW_006953857.1:0-9041 GCF_000164805.1 Carlito syrichta
AAATTCTAGGTATAATGAGTAAGTGGAAACATAAGTAAGAATTCATTTCTGAAGGGTCTCAAATGGCAGGCAATGGCATGTAAAAGATTGAAGAGTGGTAATTCTAATTATGAGACTGGAACTACCATTTTAGATTTGAGTGGATAAAAACTATGCTAACTGGTGACAGTAAGCCTGGGAAAGAAGTCATTTCCTCAAAATATACTATACAGAAAAATCAACAGGATTTATTTAATGATTACAAAGGGAGGATGATAAAATAAGGAATGTTTAGGATCTGCCATTTCAGACTTCTCCAGTAACTGGAGTCTGAGAATACTCCATCGCAGTCTTAGGACTTATCACTCAGACTGTGTTTTCAATTTTCCCTTTAATTCTTTCTCCCACCTGCAAAAGCAATATGAGGCTTACCTTAATGTGACATAATTTTATATTGGGTTCCATTTGGACCTTAAGACTCTAAATTCCACCATTACTTATAATATTATCATTATTACCCGGAACTATATTATGCCAGAATTATTTAATCTCAAAATTCATTCTCTTGCAACCACCTTTATTCTTCCTGTTATCTCATGCTGTGTCTTTCATGATACCCTAACTCTAGCCTCTAGGAGATCTCTTACCCCTTGGTGCCTCATTTTGTTCTGGGACACTACATTGATTGACTCCCAGGAGGTCCCATTCTCATTGTCTTCAGTATAAACAGAGTTCCCTGAATTTTGCTGCAGAGCATGCCACTCACAAATTCTCAGAAATTGTGCAATATAGTAGAAGAGGTTTGATTTTCTAATATGGCTTAGATTATGTGATTGATTATATACTGTTTGCAATTCTTCAGTCAAGTCAATTCTGCAAAACCCGTTACCTCTGTTTATCTAACAATACCACTTCAGGTTAGACTCCACTTAATAGTGCCACTTTTCACCAATAATTTCTCCCTTCATTTAATTCACCACTACATACTAGCAATTTTACCTTCTAAATGTTTCTCACACTGTTTCCTTCTTTCTTTATTTATATACCCTATTTTAATCTTCAATGTCTTTTCCACAGGCTTTGGTTCTCACTTTAGCAGACAATATAATCGCCAGAAGGACTTTATAAAAACACAGATATAGTTGATATTCCCCCGCCAGAGTTTCTGACTTGGTAGGCTTAAGAAATCTGCATTTCCCATGAGTTCCCAGGTGATTCTGCTGCTACCAGTTAGAGATCACACTTTGAGAACCACTGTCATGGACGATTACAAAAACCTTCTAACTTGTCTCCATCTTCCCAGTCCTGACCCCACTAAATTTATTTTCTGCACTGCAGTCAGAGAGATATATGCAGCTTGGAAGCTTGACCTTATCATTATCATTTCTAATATTTTTATTGTCTTATCACCTATAAGAATAAAGTTAAATTTTGTTAATCTGGCAGATAAAGGCCTCTACAACCTGACCACTGACCATCTCTCTGGCATCATCATGAACCATTCACTTCTAATAAAATTGTGCTCAAATAATAACAAGCTTTTGCATTCCCTAAATGAATAAAGGTTTTCATGCTGCTCCTCCTGCATGGAATGCATCTCCCAACTTTCTTGTCCTAGCTCTTACACCAAAAGATTTTTCTACACATGACTAAAGTCATCATGTGTAGAAAACCCTCCCTGCTACATGAGATTAGAAAATGGTCTCCTGTGTGCTTCTTTAGCACCTTTCATTGTTCTCAGGATTATCGCTCAACCTATGAAACCATCTGTTCCAGCTGTCCCACAGTCCAGAATGTTCGCATTTCTAGTCTAGAGATTGTGTGCATTCACCGTTGTGCCACCAGAGTTTAGGAAAGTGCCTTTGAAAATGTTGGATCAACTGAAGTAATGGGGACTAAATCACTTATTATAAAATTACTTGATTTTTTTTGGAAGAAATTTCTTTTAATTTTTTTTCCACATTTATTTCAGACTAAGGGATTCAGGAAATAGACATGCATGTTTGTTACATAGACATACTGTATAGTGGTGGGGTGTGGGTCTCAAGTGGTACATCCCCAGGTAGTAAACACTGTACCCAATAGGTAATTTGTGAACCCTCACCCCACCCCCAGCTTTCCCCTTTATTGGTGCCCCAGTGTCCATTATTTCCATTTTGGTGGCCATTAATTCTCATGTGTAAGAAAGAACACACAGTGTTTGTTTGTTTTTTATTTCTGAGTCAATTCACTTAGGATGATTATCTACAACTCCATCTATGTTACTGAAAATGGTATTATTCTATTCTTTTTAATTATTATTTAACTTAAAAATATTTGACATGTCTGTCAGTTCTCAAAGTTCAGTGATATCACCAATACTTTAAACAGTATAAAGTTAAACCATTCTGTTTGTTCTTTGAAAGGTACATTTGGTTATTTCATCAAACTTTTTCATTATTCAGATATAAGAAATGTTACACCAAATAGACTTTTGTTTTACTTTTAAGACATTTTTCCTCAATCTTGTAAATTTTTGTGAAGTAATGACAGCTACTGCTTCAGATAAAACTAAATGCTATAGAATTAAAATCTATTTTAAGATTCTCTATATATCACTAATATATTTACCTTAATAAGACATGTCAAACTCAGATACTTGTATCCAATGTCTAACATACTAATATCTAATATACCTAGAGTTATAGAAATTTAGTGATTTATTACATTTTTATGCAAAACATGCTATACTCAAATCAATCACCAGAATTTTCTCCAAATATCAGTGCATTAATAAATAGCTTTACCAGTGATAAATCCACTTAATATATTTCACATAGCTCTCCATCATTTATTGTCTTTCTTGCTAAATGACTTCTAACACACAGAATGTAAATAGCTTATTTATTAAAAAATAACATCATAAAAATTTGTATACTCTAACTCAAAATAGTTCTTGCAAAAATAACTAATGCACTATTTTCAGCTATATTTACAAATAAAAGGTGCTATTTCTATAGTCAATTATATACATTATGAAAATGTTAATATTGAAATTATATCAGGAGTTTAAAATAATCAATATCAAACTTTAATTGCAAACATTGTTAAAATAAAAATCACTTTAAGTTGATGCAACGTAGCATGTTGTTACAAATGCATTACAAAATTTTAAGACATGTTTAGTTAGCAAATATCACTTATCTTCTTTAACTGTTTATTCTCCTCTTTTAAATGTTATATCTTAGTTCCAAAATCATAAAATTTACATAGCTAGTCAAAGGATCAATAGACATTTTGCATATATTTTGAGCAATCTTATATGATCTATCTTATCTTTCCATGATATTTCATAGTATATGACTCTTGGGGCTTGCCAGAGCTTTTATCACTGCATTTATTTACATCTGATCTTTAATATCGCATATTTCTTTACCTAGAGTGTCCAGCATGATTCTTAAGAACTTTCAAAATTATACATAATTGAGGTTTCAAAAATGTATATATTTCCTCTGTAATATATTTTTAAACAATTAGCTTATATTTTTAGTTTGTGTTTATACTAAACATGTTATCCAAGAGAACCTGAAGTAGCTCCTAATAAAGACATATGTACATGAAGATTAATAAAATTGTAGTAGAAAGGCCACACAATAAACTGAAGGAATAACACATGTGCTTAAGATAAGATGCAAGGGATTTTCACTGGCTGAGCTTCAACTTTGGCCCTAAGTTTCCAGGTTTAAGAAAAGTTTAATTTTTACTAGTTTGTATTAAAAATAATAAGATGTTAATTGAGAGATTTTATATATATATAAATCATTTTTTAAAATAATCATATTGTATTCATCATTTAAGTTAATACAACACTATACAACATTCACCTCATTCAATGTACTCAGATAATAATTTCAGCTACAAACTGGAGTCATACATAATCACCATAGTTATTTTGGCAGGGTTTAATATCTTGAGGATAAACGTCTACAGAGTCAGATTCCAAACATTTCATAACTATAATAACTTTACAGAACAAGCACCAAATTCAAATATTGTATCTTCCATTACCCAGAGCTCAATTTAATGAGTGATGCAGCAGTTAACAGGTAAATGTGCTTGGCATTTACTCCATGATTAATCTAGACGTTGCAACAATCATTTTGACAGCTAATCCCTTCACTACCAATCTATTTTTAGCCAAAATTATTACAATTTACAATGTTTTCTGTAAAAACAGAAATTGCATTGAACAAATTTTTTCAAAGAGTTTTAATCATCTCCAGCAACAGGTTATTTTGCATTTTATAACTACAAAAGTTTTCAAAAATCTATTACATAAATCTGTATAAAAAAGAATGAACAAATAAACACATTAAAAAGAAAATTGAGAAAATGATTTCAGTGCCTCTGCAATTTATAACTTTCTCTTGCCTGTACCAGAAGTGAGCATCCTACACATGTGATTTCATTTCATAGCTCTCTACCGGTTGCCTAATCAAACCAGGGCACATAAAAAGTTGGGACATTCTGATTCTGGAAATTTGAAACTGAGATTGAGATGATCACTTTTTGTATGTGACTGAGATATAAATAGAAATGATTCACCATTGGCTATATGGCCCATTTGCAGACAGAAAATATGAGGTAAACAGACATTAGAAAAACAACTGAGCATTGTTATTGAGGGCCAACACAGGACTTGAAGCATCTCACCTGAATTCCTTCTCTTGGGGTCTTGGATGCTCATGGTTGGTAATGCCTTTAGGCTTTACATAGCTCAAAACAGTTGCTGTTACTGCAAGCAAAAGTTTTTCTCAACTGGTAAAGATGCCTTATACAGATAAGACCATATGCATTTGGAATCCACCAATAAATTGGTGTTAGAATTATCTAAATTTTAATTGTGTTGGCTCTATAAAAGGTTAACATATTTAGTATGTATCTAAATACATACAAGCGTATGTGCAGCATGCAAGAGCTGATAACCCTAATTTAAGAAAGTATATTCTTAATTTTAATAGATTAATAAAATTATATATCATATAGGCTTTTCCATATTTGAAATCTAGCCTACTTAAGTTTATCCAGATAGAATATAATAATCTAATAGATGTTTACTTGCCCAAATAATATAAATTTAGAGTTAAGTGAACTGTGATAACATTTTGAAATGATTATAATAGAATTCTTAAAATGCAGTTAATGATTCTATCCATTTTGTTTGATGACTTTTTAAAATTCAATCTTAATTATTTCAATTTTCATTATCTCAAAGAATAGTTCCTAGAAGGAACTAATATTCTTCAGAAAATCAGCCTGAGTTAGTGCACAAACAATACCATTAAGATTTTATATTCTGTCAGAATATTATGACCAACTTGCTCTGTTATCAAGTAATTGATGAATTTAAGTAACATTCTCTTTCAGTTTCTTCAACTATGTGATGAGGACTAGTGCTGTGTAGGTAGATGCTCCTTTTCAAGATTTGGATCAATTTATAAGACCTTTTATGAATGTATCAATCCAAGATTCTCTAAAAACAATGATATAATAGAGGCAGACCCATTTCTACACTTTTGTATTTTTCAAATAGGACTCAGGTAAAACAGAAGAACCGGAAATACTATCAAATCAATGTTCATACTGTGCCTGAACTGTAGATATATGGAAACTATTTTTAGCAACAAAATATGGTACCTTAGATGAACCCTTCCTTCAGAAATGGATTTTCTTCAGGTCCACACTGAATTTCAAACAGAATAGGATGATTTAGAAAGCCCTGCTACATGAAGCAATTGGGTAATGTGTAAATTGACTATTTTCTTTCAGTATCAGTATGCATTTTGGCTCCCCTTGGAATCTTGTAACAGAAAACTTGCTACATTTCTAACCAAAATTGAAGTTCTAACTTATAAAAAGAGAGAACAAGAAAGTATGTGCCACATGACTTGGCATACTAAGGAATTCTAACATGTCAATCCAACTATGTGTTGCATAATAATAGGATATGATTAAATTATTTTTCAGAAATTTCTCATACCAATGCCAATATTTAAAAAATTCTGGGTCACATATACAATTAATGCTTTATTGGATATCATCTTTTCATATATCTGCTGTTTGTCTAATGTCTTTCCTTTAAACGCTTTATTCTTTGTTTTTCCTTACCATTCCCATACCTTCCTACAGAATTCCCTCTTTTACTGCCTCACTCACACTTCCTTTCACATGTTCTCTACTGCTGATGGATTTTCCTGTGCTTAGTGCTATCTTCACTTTTTCTTTTAATTTAAACTCATGTTCAGTTAGCCAATTTTACTGAAGCATATTTGTATCCCAATTTTCTTCTTCTTCTAACCTCCACTCTTTTGTTGTATATTACATTTTTATTGTTTTTATGAATGCAGAAAGAAGTATGACATTTAGTTGTTTAAGTCAACAAGATTATATGCACATAAACCAAAGAAGCATACTGACCTGGAATTATGCTAAATGGACATATCTACTTAAAGTATCCACTTGAAATCCGAACGCATTTTTCTGAGATCCATGCCGCGGCATGCCAGGTTTTCACACAAGGTACAGGTGCATTCTAAAGTGAAGATTAAAAACATAGCATTCCTTGAAAATGTTTAACAGATATACTCTCTCATACAAAACAATGATCTGGAATCTAAGGAAAAATAAAGGATATGAAAGAAGTACACATACTTAAAACATTTGCTCAAGTATCTGGTCAAACTAAGATTTTAGGTAGGGCAATATTCCCCCAAAAAAGTTAGAGTCCTTTCCAGAAACAGGACTTAGTTTTGAATTCCACCGATACGTTTAGGAGACCTAGGCATAAGAATGGTAGGTTTGCTTGTATGACAGATTATTTGGTCAGTTTACGAAACATGGCATTTAATTTTAAGTATGCAAAAATGTATTTACAGTCATTTTAAAATCAGTATATCTCTTAGATATTTTTGGATGTCTTTGCTTTAACTACAAAGACCTAAATAAATAGTAGTACTTAATAATGTCATTAATGTGAAAGGCTTTTTTTCATTTTACTGGCATACAATTATTTTGTGTTTCAAATGGAAGTTTAAAGTGCTAAAAATGATGTCATATTTCTATGAATATTCATTTTCAGTGTCTTCTAATTACTTCTATATTTTACACTTGTTTGTCACATTTAGCAAACTATGAGCTATAGGATAAAGAAATTCATGAAATGTCACTACTACCTATTAAATTTAAAATGAATGAACATAGTCAGCCTTTAATTAATATTACCTATGCCATGAGGTGACAACACACTCCAGGTGCCATCTGCTTGACATATTCTGGTATTTGATCCCACTAGTATAAAAGGAGAATTGCAGCTGAATGAAACCTCTGACTGGCATATAAAGCTTTTGCCTTCTCTTCTTCCTTGGGCAGGTATACAAAAGTCACCACAAAACTTTGGTGAAAGTGAAAAGAAAGACACATATAAAAGATTTAGATTTCAGCAGAATAAGCAAGGTTATTAAAATGGTGACAATAATTGAAATATTGCACTAAAAAGACCTAGTATGCATGATAATTTAGTAAGCATGGTAATCTATGAAGAATTTTGTTTTCTAGCTTATATCTATATAGATAATACTGACTGACAAAGTTAGTGTAACATTCAAAAATTAATCTAATTCTGACATTTTCCACTTATGACATTTTCTTAATAAATACAGAATTTTGGATATTTTTATTTTCTATTGATTAGAATCAAACTATATATTTGGACTTATTGGCTGCAGATTGGAATATACTCCTAAAAAGGCATGTGATTCATAGGAGGCTCTGTCAAAAAGAAGCACCCCATGATGTTCCAGTCCTCTTTTTTGCATATATTATATAATTGATATGGTCATTTGTTTTATTATACTCTGAATACTCTGAACACTTGGATTGCATATCCCAGTACCTTATTTACTTCTGCTGTGAAATATTCTTGGCATTTTTGGTGATTTTTTAAGAGAAAATGTCACCAGAGTCCAAATATCAACAAAACTAAGGAATTTCAGTGTTCTACAATGACTGAAGAGATCAACTTGACAGGATTTTTAAGTACAGATTAGATGATTCCATTCAAATATATTTATTAATTACTAATGAAAAACACTAATCTAAGTCATTTGAGACACTTGCACATATAAGTATACAAACAGAATAGGATTTCTGCTCTTGTGGAACTTATGTATCTGAAAGGGAAGCAAACAAACAACAAGCACAATAAATAAACTTCGAAAAGGTGGTATGTGGGAAAATAAACATTCTAGGGGAAAAGAAGTTCAGGAGTAGACCAAGGATGTATGTAGTATATAGTAGAAGGTGGAGGCAGATTTTAAATAAAATAGCAAGGATGTCTCACTAAGAAAATATTTGAAGGAAACAAAGTGTTTAACCATGTTGATATCCCAAGGGAGACCATCCTGGATATTTAGAGAGAGTAAATATCATTTCCACAGTCCTATGCAGGAAATGTTGGCATGTTCAAGGAAGTTATAAGGAGGCCAGAGTGGCTGAAGCAGACTGAGCATGCAGGAGTGCCATGGAGAATGAGTCTAAATGGCTTCAAATCTAGAAGATAATCCAGACAAATGTATCCATACAAAATGCTTTCTATTTTACTACCGTGGGAAAAATTATATAGCATGCAATTTATAAATTTAACTATTTTGAAATTCAGATTTGGCACCTGAAAACTTATTTTCCTGTAAAGCAAACAGCAACAATCAAATTCATTCAAGTATAAATGCTGACTTTTAGGTTGGGTGACCATAACGGGCATCAACCAAACCAACATACTTCTGAGAGTGAAATGGGATAACTGCCAGAACAACAGGAATAAGCAGGAATGCCCAGACCAACTGGGTCGCATGCATACCTTAATTACAGAGTGCAAGTCTTGGGCTCAATGTCCAAAGAAAGACCTTCCCTGAAAATGAAGACTTCAGAATTATCTTGAATTTTTAAACCTATTTTTATTAGCATTAAAAAAATGGTTAAAAATAACCATTAAATAAATATTAGGACAAACTAGAGGGGAAATTTTC
>NW_006953858.1:0-883 GCF_000164805.1 Carlito syrichta
AGAATTTACTTCTTTCTCTCTTTTTACAACCTTAATAAAGCTGGAAAAGTATTTTCTCAAGTTACAACAATTACTCTACATACATAGTAACGTTAAGAATACTGATTCTCCAACTTGTTTGCATTAAGGATTACTTTGAAATTGTAATAAAAATTTTAAGTCTACACAACAATTAAAGGCATAAACAGATGTACACAAAATTTAGCATAAAACTTTAGAGTTTTAATGGAAACAATGAATCTAAGCATTTAAGAATGTTAAAACACATAAGAAAAGTTTAGAACAACTGATTTACAGAACACAATATGACATTTTAAAAGCATGGCTAAATACATCTATATGTATGAATATGTATGTATAAATAAAAATATGTATGAATAAGTATATAAACATATATATGCACATCTATGAATTAATGAGGAAGACAGAATATTTCAGCCAAAATTTATATTGAATTTTAAATTATTAACTGTAAAATGTTCTCACATGTTAAAAGTCTGTATAGCATTTGAGGTTGATGAAAACCTGTCGTCCTGTTACACAAAATGTGCAACACTCCCCCCCCCAAACAAAATCAAAAACCAAAACCTCTGCCTGCACTACTAGGTGCTTCAATCTTAATACTGTTCTTTTTACTCAAAATCATTGTGACAATAACAGAGTTCTTTGGTCTCTGGAGCTTATACATAATATTTAGCATCACCACACATTTTATTCAGCTTCTGATGTGATGATAAATTCTTTTTTATAGTTTATTGACTAGACATTAACCCAGTAAATGCTAATTTTTAATGGTATATGAAGAGAGAAAAAGAAATGCTGGTAATAATCTGTGTAATGATAGCATCTCATGAGGAATTCTTATGTTATAAAAGTGCTTGTT
>NW_006953859.1:0-1148 GCF_000164805.1 Carlito syrichta
CTGACATCAGGTTTAGAGACTTCAGTCACAAGGTTTATTTGCAAATACTCCAGTTCATAAAGACATCCACTTAAGATGAAAAGACATACTTTAAGTAGAATTATGGGAAAATACTTTCCTCTTTGTAAGGTTCCCTAAAATTAATAGATTTGTCTATTCAGTGGATAAAAGCATCATATCTTAAGTCTTCTTTTTCTGAACTTGAATCCATACTCTATCATTTTTTGGCAGTGTGCCCTTAAGCTACACAATAATTTAGCTGGTTTCCTAAATGATGTCAGAATTACACTATGCCCTTACAATTTAATTTCCGCCATGAGTTTAAGTGTCATTATCTATTAAAATGTCATGACTAAACGTATGTACTGAGAAGTTTTGTTACATATAGTCTAAATAATATATGCAAAGCAACTGAGAAAAAGTTAGCCATATTATATTTGTAAAGTTATAATTCATGTCAATAAATAAACATCCTATTATTGTTTATATTTTAGTAGAACTCGAAATAAAGTATGGTACCAAGATAAATTCTTGATTGTGTTTCTTCCC
Organism: Carlito syrichta; assembly: GCF_000164805.1. NCBI lineage: Eukaryota > Metazoa > Chordata > Mammalia > Primates > Tarsiidae > Carlito > Carlito syrichta. The sequence goes on from NW_006953859.1 coordinate 550, forward strand.
CCTGTAATATAAAAAACAAACAAGCAGCTGGGTTCGTTGGCTCAGCCTGTAATCCCAGCACTTTGGGAGGCCGAGGCGAGATGATTGCCTGAGCCCGAGGGTTCGCTACCCACCCGGGGAACTTGGCGAGAACTTATCTCTACAATAAATCAAAAATTAGCCAGGGCATGGTAGTCTGTACCTGTAGTTCCGGTTACTTGGAAGGCTGAGGTGGAAGGATCGCCGAAGCCCAGCAGGTCGAGGCTATGGTGGCCGGAAGCATGCCACTGCACTCCAGTCTGGGTGACAGTAAGACTCCAACTCAAAAATAAATTTTTATATAATAAAAAAATAAAAACAAACAAGCAAACCTGCCATAAACTTATCTTTGTAAACACTGCCATGTCTATTATATAGGAGCCATGGAGTATCTAATCTTCAGAACAGCCATGCATGCTGGCTCACTTCTGTAATACAAGCGCAGGAGTTTGAGACCAGCCTAGACAACACAGTGAGACTTTCTCTCTACACAAAATTAAAATATCAAACCTGTGGGGTGGCAAGTGTCTATAGTCCCAGCTTCTAGGGAGACTGAGGTGCAAGAATTGCCTGAGCCTAGG
>NW_006953860.1:0-4378 GCF_000164805.1 Carlito syrichta
CATCAAAGGAATGCAAATTAAAACTACACTGAGATACTACCTAACTCCAGTCAGAATGGCCATCATCAATAACAAAAAATAACAGATTCTGGAGAGAATGTGGTGAAATAAGATATTTTTCTTACAGAAAACCCATCAGCGTGAGCCCAAGGGTCCAGAGGTACTCGGGAAAAGGGTCAGAAAGAATGGAAGCTGTATACATGGACCTGAGGTCACCTGAGAGACGATCTAGCCTAGCCCAGAGCAGAGAGATTGCTGTGGTTGTTTGCTTGCTTATGAATGTATTTGTGTATGATGCTAAAAATAGAAGAGAGCAATACATTCACCAGTGGAGAATGATGTATTGACAATAAAGTAATGACAAAGAAAGCTCAATTAGGAGAAAATAGTGGGTTTAATGTGGCTCTAGTAAAAGTAGAACATATGCCCAAGGACCCTCTCTATCAAGTAGAGAAGAGAGATAGGGTATTATCTGTGGAGTAATATAAACTAAAGTGGGAGTATTTCTTTTTTTTATTTTCAAGATGGGACATTTTTTGATGTTTCCATGTTGATGAGAAGGATTCAGATCAATGAATTTCTTCCAGATACTACCTGATAACAGTGATTTGTAAGGCAAATGTTTTGCAGGAAAATGTGTTTGATAGGTGAAAAGTGTTACACTAACAGCCTTTACTTTGTAATTATTTTCTTATTGGTGACACCGAGTATATTTGTGTTTGTTAGACATTCACCACTCTATTGCAAATTGTCTGTGCAAGTTCTTGGCTTTTCTTTTACTTTATTTTATTAAAGAGGTGTGGGGTACAGGTCAGGATTAGGTACATATGTAATGTATGTGCAGGTGAAGTTTGAGTCTCCAACTGGTCCTCACTTCCCTAGTTTAGGACCAGGTACCCTTTGTGTTTTTCTATGTCCCCCATCCCTCCCTCCCCTGGCAGTGTCCCACGACTGCCAATCCCTCCTTTGTGATAGTGTGGTTAATGTTCAGGTCCCGTTAATGTGTGAGAACATGTGGTATTCAGTTGTTTCTGTGATAGGTAACTAAGAATTATTGTCTCCAATTCCTTGCAAAGTGCTGAGAAGTCCGTGATTGGAATTGACCTGGAGGAACATAAACTGTTCTACCAAAAAAAAAGGAGTTCTTGGCTTTTAAAGTATGGGCTCAGAGTGTCTTTATTTCTACTTGTTATTGCATTTTTTAAAACATATGATGTGGAGTTTTTCATCAATTTTGACATTTGTCATTTAGTTCTTTTATGCAACTATAAATGTATTTGAAAGAAATGTGTGAAAGTTTATAAATCTTGTGCAGACAAATCCATCCATTGGTTATATTGTGTACCCTTCATTGCTGTATAGATGCAGACATTTCTGCATTGATTGGCTATATAAATTGATCTTTTTTGTCCCTGTTCCCCCATAAATTAACCTTTATATAACATTTCCAACTGATATTCTTATTATTGTTATTCTTTATTGTTCCTTTTAGCTTTTTGTATTCTATCTACTCCAAGAATTTGCATCACCTTTATATCTGATAATCACATTTGAATTGTTATCTCTCTTTATAGCCTTAGATACAACTTTCTCCCCACATTTTAAAAGACTGTTGCACTTTAAAAATTTTTTAAAAGTGACATTTTTTTTTAATTTCCAAGACATGGACAATTTAACTTCAAATTTGTGATCCTTTTTGATGTCATTACATTATTACTATTTTATATTTCTATATATTTTTCAAATTTTATTGTACATTGTCACATACTGTTGTTTTGAAACCATTGTACTCAACCTAATTGCATTCTCACTACAATAGAACAAAAGTTCTCTGTTCTTTTTTTAGAACTTGTCTTTTTATATTACGCACACATAAATTCATACAGTGTTTATACAAATACATAAATAATATTCTATGCATATCACAAATACTCTTTTTTAGCATATTTTCCTCATTCCACTTTATCTTATTTAAATGCTATATAAAATGTTGGGGATAGTAATGTTAAAACCGTGATTCTCACTGAGGGGGCATTTTGTTTCCCAGAGAACATTGAGCAATGACATTTTGTTTCCACTGTGGGGAGGATCAGTAGAGAAAGAGATGCCGGTAAACATTATACAATGTGCAGGACAGACTCCTCTACAATAAAGATCTGGCCAAGAATTTCAGTGGTTGCTAGGATGAGAAACTTGAGTCTAAGAATGTTATATTTTTAATATATGTAGCTGTATCCAAGTTGAATACATTTCTTGCAATAAAATCAGTGCGCTCCTCTTGTTTCATTATTAAAATGTCCAACCTTATTCAATGGTAACTTTGTTAAGTTTTGTCACAGACTGATGGGTATCAAGAGACTTCTTGTTGTCTTTAACTATTACTGAGTTTAAGCAAAGATTTGTATGTATAGTCACCATTTTGATTTGTTTATAATTAATGTCATTTTTTCTATAGTTGTTAGCATTTCAAATGATTTTACAGATTATTGTGTGTCCATTGACTTTCTTGGGATATTTTTGTTCATAAAACATTTTAAATTTTATGTACCTAAACACGCATCTTTCTTCTTTTGTTTTTTGCCTTAGGTAAGATAATTTGCCTATATGTAGATGCAGTTTATATGTAGTTATATGTATGATTCATCTAACATGTATTCCTTACACCTGTACACTATAGTCCTAAAATCTGTTTTTTTGTAAAAGGTGACATGGGGACAAACTTCATTATCTTCAAGGCAGATAATTTTTATTCACCAGCCAAACATTTTCCACTAAATTGAAATATTTTCATAGATTAAATGTCCATATATATTTAGAATTATTTCATGATTCATTAAATAAATAATGAGCATCTGCTATGTGCCAGAACATTCTGAGGATGTTATATATTATATACATTTCTGTCTGGGTCTTTGCCGATGAAATAATTAATCCAGTCTGGTATCATTAAATCACTGTTGTTTTATATTTTGCTTAAAATATTTTTTGATGTTCCATTTATTTTAATTTTTTTTAATACAGTGGCTTTGAAGTCACTATATTTAACTTGGCTTAATTCCCCTGAAATTCTTTTTGTTTCATAGCTTATCCTTACTTTAATTTTTCTCTAAATAATACACATACATCCTTACCATTGTAAACATACAAAGGTACACAAAGCAGGTGAATTCCTGCTCATTTGCATCTTGCATTATAAAAGGGAAGACATATACAATGTAACACATTTGTGTATAGCACAGTGTGCTTAGGGGTAAATCATGTGCAGAATTGTATTCAGTGCAAAAAAGATGTAATAGTCCTGGTGTGTGCAGAGTTTTGTAGTATCATCTTGGAAAGTCTTAGCATGTTTTAGATGAAGACCAGTGCCGGGACTAGAATGTGCCCATTGGATTGTCAAAAAGGGTACAAAACTCAAAGAATAAGAATAACTAAGAAAAGAAGCCATACAAGAAAAATGTTCTTCTTCTCTTATCAGAAAAATTTCTTCTTCTCTTATCAGACCATTTATTTACCAGCTGGTCCAATAAATACGGGATGGACACAGGGAGAACAAATCTTCTGTTTCATGTCAAAATTTTGTGTTTCTCTTTTTTCAATTGTTGGCTTATTTCATTTTTTTTCTGCTAGGGTCTCCAATTGTAACTTTTGTGAAACAGAAAATATATCATCTATTGTCATTGTAAATTATCTTGTCTCTATATTTTGCTGGTCATCAAGGAGATATAGCAGGAATTGGAAAGTCTCCAAATCTAATGAAGCTTTTTCTTCCTTACTGTTTCTCAGGGACCAGATGAGCTTATTAACCCCATCCCCTACCTGCTCCCCACTTCCAATTTTACTTAATTCTCTCTCTCTGTTTATTGTGCAGAGTTTTTATATTTCTTTAAGCACAAAGCCAAAAACAGTCATGCCAAAATAGAGACTCAAGGTTACATATGTATGGAAGATTTCCAGACCGAAATTTCTAGGTGCCATTTCTGTATTCTCCAGGGGGGAAATTTGATATTCACAACTTGTCTGGTACATATGCATCTCTAATATTGTGACGGGGGTGAGAAGATTCTGGGAGTAAAGCATACCATAGTATGCTGCATGTATATATGTGCATCTCTGTTCAGGACTTTAGAGTGAGAGGAAATTTCAGAGAAAGAGACCTGATCTGTATATTCCAAAAGGTAATCTAACATATATAGTAGAATTCCGAGTCGTATAATAAAAAAGGAATACATTGCATTTTATGGGACACCTTTGCAACCAACTCAATACCATGCAAATTTATCAACCTCTGAACAGAGAGGTTTCAGCACCTATTAGGCTGCCTCATTTCTCAACATCCTCTGGCATCATTTTTCATCAATCCTTCTCTTGCTCATTTCCC
>NW_006953861.1:0-736 GCF_000164805.1 Carlito syrichta
CATATTTGTTTAGTGTCCAGAGTGTATGAAGATCTTTCCTAAGTGACCGAGTCACCACTCTTCATCCTTTACTGTCAAATGTGTCATTATTGGATAATTGTACATGTTCCTCCACAAGGAAAAAGCAGCAGTGGTATTTTACTCACAAGGGCTTTTTGGAGCCTGTTGTATTGAATAATATAGATCTTCTTGTCACTGCATTTCCCTAATGCCACTTATATAATTGAAGTTTATATCATTACTCATCCATTGTGGTTTCCATGTATATTGGCTTTCAGTGAGTCTCTCAAGGTTTTTGACTGTGTTTTGATAATAAAAACCACAAATACAATTTTTTCCAAATTAGATAGAAAAAAAGAGAAAAATAATTATTTAATTCTGGATATGTTAAATTTACTGTTTGGAATTGTATAGCATAAATATTGAAAAATATATCTGCCAATCATACCTTATTTTAACTAAGTAGATCATAATCCTTGAATTCCTGGATCCATGACCTTTACAATATTGACTCATCTCTGCCTTCCATACCCTATCACAAAAGCATAGTCAAGGACTATAGCATGGGGGAAGAAGGGCAGTTTCACTGATGTAAGGAATATTTTCTTAAGATATTTTACTCAAATCATCTTAAGACTAACCTAGGGTAGCATGTATCACCATATTGATTGGAAACATGATAAAAAGTAAAGGAATTCATAGGGTCCATTATATTACTGAGCAATGATCTTCTGAA
>NW_006953862.1:0-789 GCF_000164805.1 Carlito syrichta
TGAATTACATGGTAGCTGTCTAAATACCTTTCACTCTCCCTCAACCACTACCATAATCTGTTCTTCGCCCTGTAGCCAGAGGGGTTTTAAAAATCTTTTTTGGTATGTCTCCAAACCTATAATGTAGGTTTCATGGGAGTAGGCATATTGAATTGTTCACTACTGTATATATGTCTGGCATCTCAAAAACACTTAATAAATATTTGTCATTTGAATTATTGGTAGTCAACGTAGGGCTATCCCATATGGGAATGAGCTGGAGCTGGGTTTGATATGTGAGAGATTGTCTGGGCCATTAATCCATCTTCTGATGGTTGGAATAGAAAAATCTTTTGATTCCTTGTTTTTTCCTCTTGCCTATCCCTGTTATTCCAAAAGCAAATATAGTAAATCAAGTATGTAGCCAAATCATGTGTAGAAACTACATTCATGTATTTTTTTAAAGGTGGAAATTGCTAATATTTTTCCATCTAAATTAGATTTACCAGTCTTCCTACATCAATTAGAGTTATAAGTACAAAAATATTAGTTATAAAAGCAACTCAAATTGCATTTTATTTGTCCTCTGAAATAGGTGTTTGGTGTTGGAGTCCCAAATTCATATCGATTAAGGCCATTCCTTAGGGCAAGAGTCCCTGTGAATAGCAGTTTCTCTCCTATAATAAACATACACAATCCTCACAGTGAGACTTTACAGGTGAGTTTATGATGGCAATTTTGAATGAGTTCATTTTGATGGAATTAATGTTTCATGTGAGATCTCTGTTGCAGTTTCCAAGACTATTTAAA
>NW_006953863.1:0-882 GCF_000164805.1 Carlito syrichta
TGAGCCTCCCTAATAGTTGTCATTATAGGTGCATGCCACCACACTCAGCTAATTTTTTGATTTTTTTGTAAAGAAGATTCTCACAATGTTTCCCAGGTTGATCTCAAACTCCTGAGCTCAAGCAATCCTCCTGCGTTGACCACCCAAAATGCTGATATAATTGGCAGGAACAACCATGCCTGTTCTAAATGTTTTTGATTTTATAAAAATGATTTTGCTGTGTTGCCCAGGCTAGTCTTAACCTCTAAGCATCAAGCAATCCTCTCAACTCAGACATCAAAAGTGCTGAGATTACAAGCATGAGTCACTGTGCCCCACAAGATGTAGTTGTTAATGTTAAGGATGGGCCCAGTGGCTTAAACCTGTAATACCACCCTTTTGGGAGACAAAGGTGGGAGGATCACTTGTGCCTAGGAATTGAGGCAGTAGTGAACCACGGTCATGCCACTGCACACCAGCCTGGACAACAGAGTGAGACCCAATCATTAACAAAACAAAACAAAAAGCTGTGAGCTAGGTCTCTGCTCCCTTTTGGTGTCAGGAGTATCTATACAGCTTTACGGCTTCTAATCTTGACTTACCCAACTAAAATCAACTCATCAATTCTACAAGTGGAGATTAAGGAAAATGCTTTCATCATTGTGTACAATTTCAAAAGAAGAACCATAACAATTTTGAGTAGTACCCAAAGAAGAGTTCCTTAGCAAATTTTCAATACATGGAGTCTTTCTAATTGAAAAATGTTAGACAGATGAGGTGACTCACACCTGTAATACTAGAACTTTGGCAGATGAAGGTGACAGGATTGGTTGAGCCCAAGGGTTCCAGACCAATCTGGGCAACTTGGCAGGAACTCGTCTCTATAGTAAATAATTTAAAAAA
>NW_006953864.1:0-1039 GCF_000164805.1 Carlito syrichta
TCATATAGATCTGGAATCTCAACAAGTTTCAATTTAGGCAGAATAAAACATTCTGAATTTATGTGAGAAACACTGTAGGTTTCAATTTTGAAAGGAGAATTATACCATGTATTCCAACATATTAAAAGGAAAAGAATTTACCATTGGAGTATTATACAATTCTTAAAAAATCAATCTCGCCAGACTCGGTTGCTCAGCCTGTAATCCAGCGCCTTTGGGAGGCTGAAGTTAGTGGATTGCCCTAGCCTGCAGGTTCGAGACCCACCTGGGGAGCGAGAGCTCATCTGTACAATAAATCAAAATATTAGCTTGGCGTGGTAGTGTGCACCTGTAATTCCGGCTACTTGGAAGCCTGATTCAGAAGCATCACCAGAGCCCAGCAAGTCAAGGTTGCAGCAGCTGGGAGCAGCCACTGCACTCCAGTCTGGGTGACAGAGTGAGACTCCAACACACACACACACACACACACACACACACACACACACACACACACACACACACACAAAATCAATCTCAGCATAATGAACATTTCCAGTTCCAACAATGAATTGTAACCATTTTTAAAGCAAAAAAATAGAATAAATAAATAAAGTCAGTTGCATGTTTTACAACCTTTTACTTATTTAATTAATTATTTATTTTAATTTCTTAAAAAATGTGGAGTACAATTCAGAGTTAGATATACAAACTTAGAACATGCAGCGTCCCTGTTTGATGAGCTATGCCCCTCCCTTCCTTAGCAGTATCCCTCCACTGCCAATCTCACGCGTCCCTCTAATACGGTTTCCACTACTGCAAATCACTTTCTTACAGCACTACAAGTGATCAAGTTCAGCTCATGATTGAGAACATACGGAACTCTGTTCTTTGCTTCTGTGATAAATCACTGAAAATGACCTACTTCATACCCATCAAATGTTCTGCAAAATCCTTCCATCTGTCCTTTTTTATGGCTGCATAATATTGCAGTGTGTATATACTACATTTATTTTATCCTTTCCAGCTTTGATGGGCAACATGGTTTGGTACCATGTTTTTT
>NW_006953865.1:0-779 GCF_000164805.1 Carlito syrichta
ACCAGGCAGAACCATGTTTGGACCTGGTGACAAACTGCCAATGATCCTCGAAAGGACAGACCGAGAGTGGGAAGTCATTTTTTATCTTGTTCTGAAACCCTGACTCAATAATGAGAAAGTAGAAGCTATGCTTTTGCAGAAATGCACACTTCAGGTATAATTAACTTTAGCGACGTTGTCTTTTCAGAAAAAGACTTCCAGTTATCTGAGGGCTCTCATAGTGGCTATGATAATATAGACAGACATTAATGGGTCTCTGTGTCACAGGATCTTCAAGACATCCACAGGTGGTCAACAAGGAAGTCATGGCAGTCACGTGCAACCTCTCCAAGAAAAGGATTTAAGCCAGGACTATGGGGTCTACAAGTCCACACTCACCTAGAGTGTAGGCCCACTCCCTGTCTGTGGAGGGTGAACTTTTCTTAAATAAATCTTTTCTTCTCTCACCTCTGTGTGTTGCAATTCTTTGCAATTTATTCGGATCTCTGGGATTCAAGCGTGCACCTCTGGCTTGCCAGCCCCGGAGGAGCTGCAACCCTTGCTCCATCCAATTTCTCTTACCCTGTCCAGTACCCTAACAACCCTGATGACTTGGTCTAGGGATTTCCACCTAGATATTCCAGATCAGGTGACTGTGGGGTTGTCCCCTACCGGCACCAGCCTGTGGCCGGCTTCCCCCTGCTTCTTCTCCAAGCCTTTTCCCCCAGGACCTCAGGAGACCCAAGACCACAAGCCCTGACTGGGACTTAGGGATTCACGAGCAGCTCTTGGCCCATGGG
>NW_006953866.1:0-616 GCF_000164805.1 Carlito syrichta
ATTGCAACTTTTCTAATTGTGTATACATGAGGTTCTGTGAATCACAGGAAGATTCAACACTGCTGGGCTCTCTGTACCTGATGAGCAGAGGGGTTGAGTTCATGCCACATTTCCAGTGTTTTTCACAGCCTCCTATTCCATCTTATGTGATTCTATGCCATTACTCCTTAGTTCTTCCCTTCTGCTCTACTTTTCTTACTATTAATGAGATTCTTCCAGTCATCTGTTTCAGGAGCAAATGATGAACAAGGCATGACAGACTGCAGAGAAAGCACCAGGCTTAGAGGTGGGGGGCAGTAATTGAATCTGTCCTTTCTGTTTCTTCCTGTGCTTTGGGTTCAGGAGTCCTCCCTCCCTCCCCCTCCCCTCACCCTCCTCTAGGGTATACTTCTCTCAGGTCAGGAATGCTGTTTTTGGTATGTGAGACCTGAAATGCATGTGATGGGTTTGCCTGAAGGTCAGGGTCCCAGGGAGGCAGAAGGTGTGGGCCAATAGGTGTGTCTGGAAGAAGGTGAGGAGGAAGTGGTGTTTGATTGCTGGAGAAAATGAGGGAGAGGAAGAGAAATGGGAAGGTGAAGAAGCCACAAGACCTGAGCTGGGCGTATGGGGATTAAGG
>NW_006953867.1:0-701 GCF_000164805.1 Carlito syrichta
ATAGGTAACTCACTTTTGCATGATTTTGACCATTATGTAGAAAGAGGGAAACTTTCTTAACTTTTTATTATAAAAAAACCTCAAATATACCAGTATGTAGGAAAAATGGTCTAACAGTCATATACTCAGTACACAGTGAAGTTACCACTATTTTTAAGTATATTTGCCATCTGTCTGTATATGTCCTTCTGTCTTTCCCTCTATCTCTCTGTCTTAACCTTCTTCAGCCTGGGTGGGATTTAGAAAAGAGAAAGTAAGTTTCAAAAGGTGAATATCAAAAAACTTGATCAAACAGTCTAGGACAAGATACAGTGGGTTAAAAGCACAGGGAGCTATTCTGATCAGAAATAGCATCTTCACTTTTCTTAATTTACTGTTTAGCTGTTTGCAGTTACTCAGAAGGGGAAGATAAATATTTATTCTTTTACAGTCTCTTATAAAATCAGACCTGTCATCCAAAAGAATTTTGTCTTTTTAACTCAGAATATATGGAACTCTACTTTTACAACAGTGAAATCCTTGATACTAGAGACCCTTTTTAAAAGTCTTACACATAAACTTATGTAATCTTAGCCCTTGTGGGCCTAGATATAAAAAACTCCCTTACCTGAAATCTTTGGTAACTTTCTATAGTTGCTCAAACTCTGTCCTCTTCATTTTGTCTTCTTCATACTGAACCAAATTCATCTACATTAGCACAA
>NW_006953867.1:2276-3164 GCF_000164805.1 Carlito syrichta
AATAAGTTCACATTCACTCATTGTGGGGTTTGGAATGCTGACATCACGTTTGGTGAATACCACTCAACCAACTGTAGTACACATGAACCTCTGCTACAGGCCTTAATGGGGCTTGAGATTTAGTCTACAATTGCACACCTGAGGGGCTTCCCCCAGCTTTGTCACCCTTAAGTCTAGACTGTACTACAGTTTTAACAGATGGCGTCATGGAAGGGGAGGACAGAGATTGCCAGAGAAAAATGCCAGATAAACTCAGATACAGAACCCCAAGAACCATCAGCCTGGGCTCACACCTGATCAAGGTTGTATAAAAAAGGGAGTTGTTTTGGGTTAATATTATGCACTATTGGGGCTTTTTCTTAGAAGCTGCCTTAGAAGGAAAAAAAGTAAGTATATTTGGGCCTAGGGTACAACAACCAAAAATAGTTAAGCTGAAGCCTGTCAAAATTGAAGACATCTGTGCTTCAATACAGCTTATCAAAAAGTATAAAATTTGCCCACTTAGTCCTAAATGAATGTGTTTGAGAATTTGAAACTCCAATTTTCTCAGTCCTCTGGGCCTACAAAGTGGTTTACTCACTCTTGTCGGAAGATAAACATTAAACAAAATAATGCCATGTTTAGTGTAGGAGAAACACTACAACTGCAGATACAGAGTAAGAGTTCAAAATATGCAGAGAAATGTACATCTTGGAAGAGATACTTTATATAAGTCTGAAACAACTACGATTTTCAGGAGGACCAGGAAGAGCAATGTGGTAAACAGGGTACCAACATCACTGCAATCCAAGTGGTATTTGTCCTCCACAGACCAGAGCTCGAAACAGGAGATGCTGACATCAGCACTCTACAACATCAAGCTACTTGGACACCTTTGTTAATCCCCAT
>NW_006953868.1:0-551 GCF_000164805.1 Carlito syrichta
TAAAAATTAGATGTTATTTTTACCTCTTTAATCAATAAATGTTAAAATACCTGGCAATATCCCGTGTTCCAGAACATGTGGAACACAGGATTTTTTAATGTATTGTCTGTAGGATTGTGTATTGGTACTACCAATTTTTTAAAAAATCTGCTGTCTTACGAAGCTGCAATTCACAAATCTCAAAATCTACTAATTCCATTTCAAGGTACATTCCCAGGAGAAAATCTTGCCCAGGAGAAGGGACAGCACCTGCAGTGGACGCCGAGGCCGCCACCTTCGAGGAGTCCAGCCTGCGCGCAGCCCCTCCACCTCCCTGACTCTTTTGGCCCTGGCTTCCCAACCAGGTTCTCGCTGGCATCTCGGCTCTTTGTGGAACCGGGGGTTTCCCATCAGCCCTTTCACCAGGAGCGCTGAGCCCAACTTTTCTTGTTCACAGGATTCGTCCGTTCTCGGTTCTTCATCCTAGAACGGCTGCTTTCCCCAGACTCGCGTTTTCAGCTTGCAGCACCGCGATTTGCACCAAACAGGTGCCCTTTGAGCGCTGTCGCTGG
>NW_006953869.1:0-854 GCF_000164805.1 Carlito syrichta
AACAAATAAAGTCACTTACATGATATAGTTTTCATTTATTTTTTATTTAATAATTTAAAAATTTTTTTTTAAATGTGGGGTACAATTCAGAGTTAGATATTGAAACATTGATTTTCCAAGATCCCTGAATGAAGTATTCCTCTCCCTTCCTTAGCAGTATCCCTCCACTTCTAATCCCACCCCTCACCCTAAACACTTTCCATTACTTATAATCACTTTCTTACAGCACTCTAAGTGATCAAGCTCAGCTGATGAGTGAGAATATATGGAACTCTGTTCTTTGTTTCTGTGATAAATCAGTGAAAAGGTCCTACCTCATATCCATCAAACGTTCTGCAAAATCCTTATATCTGTCCTTTTTTATGGCTGCCTAATATTCCACTGTGTATATACCACATTTATTTTATCCATTCCAGCTTTGATGGGCAAGAAGGTTGGCACCATGTTTTTTTGCATTTGTGATTAGAGCTGCAAAAAACATACTGGTGCAAGTTTCTTTTTGGTAAAATGATTTGAGTTCCTCTGGGTATATTCTCGAAAGTGGAATTACTGAGTCACATGGTAGGTCAAGATCTTTTCCCCTTACAAACCACCACTGTTTTCCAAAGATGTTGCTCTACTTTTCAGTCCACATGCAGTGTGGAAGCATTTATTTCTTCTTTATTTAAATCCTGACCTGCATCTGTTATTGTGTGCTTTATTCAGGATGGCCAGTCTTACAGGGGGTATGTGGTATTTCAAACTGGGTTTCATTTGCATTTCTTTGATGATGAATGAGGCTGAGTAATTTTCACGTGTCGGCTGGCTGCCCCATATCTCTTCTTATGAAAAGTGTCCAATCATGTGTTTTGCAC
>NW_006953870.1:0-737 GCF_000164805.1 Carlito syrichta
ATAACAACTTTTTTATTATAGTATTTGACTAGTTAAGAAAGTAATATTTGAATATACATACATGTATCTATATTTTGCTTTTCAGTTTCAATATAACTTTCAATATTTTATATGAAATAATGTTAAATATTTTAATAAATAGTGTGCACAATTAGTATAGGTAAAATATAAAAGAATGTAAAGCAAATGCTAAAAAAAAAAAGTAACTGTTCATATATATTTTAGATTGCTATTTACTGCCTATTGACTGATTTCCAGAAATACAAATATTTGGGATGTAAACTCATTTTAAAATAGTTATTTAATATTTTCTGACATTTCCTTAGTATTTACTTTTATAATGATATTAGGTAGATATTATTGGGATATCTACTGCAGAATTTACTGAGGCACATACCTTATAAACCATTATCATTCTTATAGATCAAAGAAAGCATTGAGTTAAAATAAATAAATAAAGCTACTAGTTTTCTTAGTAACGCAATGATAATACCAAATTTAGGGCAAACAATGCAGAAGTAAAAAATGTCTTTTACTTACTTTCATAATGGATCCTGAAACCGTTATTGGAATAGCTATTGTCTGTTGTAAAGAGAAGGTATATAAAATTACTGCTACTGAATAAAAACTGGGGCACCTGTGTGCCATTGTAAGATCCCACAAGGGGTGAGAGAATATTCGGCCCACCATGAACTTCCAGACCATCATAATTCAACTTAGTCTGAAATCTAAGATTA
>NW_006953871.1:0-1026 GCF_000164805.1 Carlito syrichta
TGGACATTCACCAAGAAGTAAAAAATAAATGAGTTATAATTATGCTGTCAATGTTAGAGATAAAATAGAATCACACACAATGTTCAATCCAAAATTAGGCAGAAAAATAAATGAACCAAGAAGAGATGGGACAAAGAGGAAACAAATGGTAGAATTAAATAAAAACGTATCCATGATTAAATGAAAAATAAATGGTCCCATTAAAAGACGAGTTGTCTGAGTCTATTAAAAAAGTAAGACCAAACTAATTATGTAAGAAACCCATCTTACATATAAATACATAGGTTTAAAAATATATGATTAAAGGATGGATACATATAGTCAAAATAAATCTAGAGTGGTTACAATTTTAAGCCATGATACATCAGAAGAATATTATTACCAATGGTAAAGATAAATATTAAATAATAACAAAGAGGTCAATTCACCATGAAGAAATCATAGTCGAAGAATATTATTACCAATGGTAAAGATAAATATTAAATAGTAACAAAGAGGTCAATTCACCATGAAGAAATCATAGTCTTTAAGGTGCATGTTACCTAGCAACTGAGACTTAAATTAGTGTCTGTCACCACATTTAGTCTTTCTCCCTTCTCAAGTACTCTTAAACTTCTTTTAAGACCCCCTAGCCTTTTCCCCTAGGTATTTCTATTTAATTGCATCACTGGGACTTTGATATAAGTATTGTTTAAAAGCTCTCCAAATGATTCTAATGCACGGCTAGTGCTAAAAGTCATTTAACAAATTAAATATTTTTATAATAAAAATACTCACTTTGTTTGCAACCCAATATCTGTTTCTTATTTTACATCTTCCTTTTGACATTTCATATGAATGGTCACTAGTTTGTGAATGAAATACGTAATAGACTATACGAATCTGAAAAGCACAAAGGAAACACAATAATATTTGACAACTTATGACATGAATGCCAGCATCCAACATCAGCATTATATGGTATTATTATATTATTATACATACTTAGCATATTTTGTGTACATCATCCTGAGAGAAACTGGGGGG
>NW_006953872.1:0-685 GCF_000164805.1 Carlito syrichta
AGTTAGATTTTGCTCTGTGTGAAAGTTATTGTAATTAAAATTATACATAGCAATTAAATAATTATAGCAATTAAGACAGTACAATATTTGTGCAAGAAATATATAACTTTTGTACAGATATAGAACTGACAGACATAAAACAGACCCATAATTTTGTAGAGCTTTAGTATGTTAGTATACATAGATGTATATGTTCATAGCTAGATATCTCCCTCCATTTCCCCTGCCTCTCTCTCTTGCTGTCTTCCTGTGTCCTCCTCTCTCTTTCACCTCTTTCTAGGAAAAAAACAAAAAAAAAACATTTTACAAATTGAGCTAAGAAGTGCTTCTCTATATAAAAGAATTACATTAGATCTCTGTTCAAATTTCACATACTGCCTTACCACCAGCTGCATTAAGGACATGCATTTTATATAGAATACTTTAAAATTATTGATAAAAACAGAGTTTTTCTTTTTTTTAAATATCGACTAGGCATAAGAATGATCCCATAAACAAGTCACAAAAACATAACTATAAAAGAAAAGATCGATGAACCTTATTCTGTAATATTAGGAACTTGTCTTCCTTTATTGACACCTTCAAAAAAGTGAAAGAGCATTTACAAACCAAGATATGATATTCTGAGTCAGAACCCTATAAATAGTATAAGTAAAAACTCATGCAATTATTCTAAAATATTTTA
>NW_006953873.1:0-981 GCF_000164805.1 Carlito syrichta
AAGCCTTCATGATCCAATCACCTCTTAAAAGCCCCACTTCTGACTACTGTCCCTTTGGGGATAAAGTTTCAACATGAGATTTGAATGGGACATTCAAATCACAGCATCCCTGTTTGCCAATTAATTGTAGAGAAAAATCTTGTTATCTTGGGTCAGATGAGGGGGATTTCAAATGGACATCTTTTAAAAAATCTAGAAAAAAGGGGTTTATGTATGCATTTCTGTCTTGGACTAAGTATATGGCTCCTATCTGCAACTTTCACCATTATGAATCGCCACACCTCTTTCAATCTTTTAAAAGTGAAACCCCAGGCCAAGTGCAGTGGCCCATGCCTGAAATCCCAGAACTTTAGGAACCCGAGGCAGGTTTAAGAGTTAATTGTTTAAGAGTTTGAGACCAGCTTAGGCAACAGAGTGAGACCTGACTCTATAAAAAAAGAAAAAAATAAATGAGTCACCTAAGACTTTTGAAAAACCCTAAAGTAGACGTGTTTCTAATGCTTGAAAAGTATTTTTCTGCATTACAGCCACTTATATGGGAAGATCTCTTTCAATATCAACAAGTCTGCATATTTACAAGTCCATTTTATGCATTACTCTAGCAGCCCTACACAATTTTTTTTTAATGGTCAGTATTTCTCATGATCACTAGTGCAAAAATTTTGGGCAGCGTGTTAGCATTCTGAATCCAGCTACAAATTTTAAAAATACCTTATGACCTTGTGGAGTGTCAGGACTTCAACACTGGTGTGGCACTTGAAAATCAGTCCATATTATCTACCATATTAACAGAGCAAGAAGAAAAATAGTATGGTAATCTCAGTAGATGCAGAAAAACTTTTTAGAAAGGCTACACCCCTTCATTATAAATACTTAGTTAATTTGAGAACATGAACTCCTTTAATTTAATAAAGCATATCTGTAAGAGATCCCCAACTAACATCCCACCGAAGGGTAAATGTTGAAAACCTTCTCTGCCCA
>NW_006953874.1:0-4265 GCF_000164805.1 Carlito syrichta
ATTGAAAAAAATTAGCTAGGCACAGTGGCACATGCCTGTAGTTCCAGCCACTTGGAAGGCTGAGGCAGAAGGATCTCCTGAGCCCATCAGTTTGAGGTTGCAGTGACCAAGAGCGTGCCACTGCACTCCAGCCTGGGTGACAGAGTGACACTCACACTCAAAAAAAAAAAAAGAAAAAATATCAAATCCTCCCCAAACAGCAGATTTTAATAAGAAAGGTGGCAGAGTACTTAGGTTTTGAAATCAAGTGGAACAGGATTGGAATTCCAGTTCCCTTATTCATGAACTATGTGCTCTTAGTGAACTTCCCAAAGCACTAGTTAACTTACATCTGAAATAGGATAGAATTCTGTATGATATTAATTCTCTATTTCTGCTGTAAAAAATTACTACAAATTGGTGGCTTAAAACAACACAAATGTATTTTTGGTATAAAGTATATATGGTATAGAGTATATGTATGATGAAATATTCTGTTTTTTAAAAGGAGGGAAATTCTGACATGTGATCCAATATGAATGCATCTTGAAAACATTATGTAAAGTGAAATCAACCAGTCACCAAAGCCCAAATACTATATGAGTCCACTTGTATGAAGTGTCTGAAGTAGTCAGAAATTACAGAAACAGAAGGTAGAACAGGGTTGAGGGAAAGGGGAAAACAAGGAGTTGTTCTTCATTGGTGTGGAGTTTCAGTTTTCCAAAATAAAAATGTTCAGGAGAACTGTTGCATATCATGTGAATATTCTCTCTCTCACTCTCTCTCTCTGAATTGGACTCTCACTGTCACCCAGGCTAGAGTGCAGAGGCATGCTTATGGCCACTGCAGCCTTGACCTGCTAGGTTTAGGTGATACTTCTGCCTCAGTATTCCAAGTAACTGAAACCACAGGCGCACGCCACCATGCCCAGCTAATTTTTTGATTTATTGTAGAGATAAGGTCTCACTAAGTTGCCCAGGCTGGACTCAAACCCCTGGGCTCAGGGAATCCTCTAACCTCTGCCTCCCAAAGTGCTGGAATTACAGGTGTGAGCCACTACACCTGGCTGTGAATATTCTTAACATTACTAAACTGTACATTTAAAAATGACCAAATGGTGTATTTTATATAATATCTATTTTACCACAATTAAACATTTTTAAATGCAGTTGCATTGCCTACTCTCACTAACTTCAGGAATTCTTTTCTAGGACATTTGACAAGTGTTTACTCTCTTTTGCCCTAACGCATCCCATAACAAGAAACTCCAGAGACTCTAAATGCCATTATTGGATAGTAACATTTAATTTTTCCACTTTATTTTAGTTTAAAGATGTAGGGTACAAGTCAGGATTAGGAACATAAGTGATCTATGTGCAGGTGAAGTTTGGGCCTCTCAAAAGTCCTCACTTACCCTGACTTAGAATCAAGTACTCTTGGTGATGTAATTTTTTAAAAGTATTCCTATTTAGAGTTGAAATACCCTGACCTGTAACGATAAGATACAGATTTGTTCACTAAAGTAAAAAAATAAGTTGACTCCATCTTCTCCATGACAGACTTTCAAGGATTTGAAAAAATTTAGGTCTTCCCTGAACTAAATACACAGGATATAGTATTAAAATCATTTGGAAGAGGAGAATTTGGGTTGATATGGGTACCTATCATTTGCAGACTGAGATTTTGACACCTCAAACATGCTGAACCTCAAATTTTGTATTTGTTCATTTATTTGACCATCTTTACTAAGCACTATTTTTTAACCAAAGTCTAAGGTACTATGGATATAACATGAAATAAAACAAACATAGCTTCTGCCTTCACAAAGCATGTAACTCAATGGGGATCATTATAACTACACAAACATTAACAATGATACTACACAAACATAACTGACATAAGTGCCCTGAGGTAGATATTACAGAATAAACAAAGGTATGTAACAGATTCATCAAACTTTGGGACCTGGGGTGGAGAGCTACAAAGACTTCCGCTGAGAAATGGTGATTAAAGTAAGTCCCTAAGGATATAGAGTGGTTAGTCCGGTGAAAATATAGAAACAAGTTTACAGAGTTATTAGAAAGATTCAATTGGATAAAATAATTTAGGTAAATGTTAAACTCATGCTCCCATTTATCCTTCTGAATTTAACTCAGTTAGATTCTTTTATCATTTATTTCTCTTTGGAAATTCGGGGAAGTTTTTCCCCTTAGTTCTTGCACCAAATAATGCTTCCTAGTGTGATATAAGAATGTTATATTCTTATATAGAGGAGTCCAAAACTGTAGAGGCATCATTCAAAATATGCACAGATCACACTGGTGCCGAAAATCCTGTCAAACTAGTAAAAAAGTTTTATGAAAATTTACCAAATTCCTTAATTGAGTAACATTCTTGAATATTATGTACTAGCTATGATTTTTTTTTACTATAATTCACTATTTTAATGGGTCTAAGGAGAAAACTTGTATGATTATCTCCATAGATACTGAAAAGACTTGCAATAACATTCAACATCCATTCATGATAGATTACATACTATGCGATTTTGTTAATATAACATTGTGGCAATAACAAAACTATAGGGCTAGGGAATAGATTAGTCATTATCACAAACTGGTCATAGTGGGAACAATTTGACTACAAAGAGATAGCATGAGGAACTTTTTAGAGGTGATGGAACTGTTCTCTATACTTATTGTGATACAGACCAAAAGAGAGTAAATTTTTCTGCATGTAAATTTAAAACCTTAATGAAAAATAAAATTGATAGAATACACACACACATACATATACACACACACATATACATATATATATACATATCAATCCTAAAACCAGGATATATATGTGTGTATGTAACAATTTTTTTCTTTTGTTCATTCTCTTATCTTGTAGTATCTTTATGGGTCAAGAGCAGTTATTATTATTATTCATCTTTATTTTATTTGAGTCAGGGTCTCACTCTGTCATACAGGCTGAAGTTCAGTGGTATGATCATGGCTCACC
This sequence comes from Carlito syrichta, assembly GCF_000164805.1. Lineage (NCBI taxonomy): Eukaryota > Metazoa > Chordata > Mammalia > Primates > Tarsiidae > Carlito > Carlito syrichta. Next base: position 2,989 of record NW_006953874.1, read on the forward strand.
ACAACCTTGACCTACCGGTCTCAGGTGATTCTTCCACCTCAGGCTCTTGAGTAGCTGTGACTACAGGCAGCATACACTTGGCTATTTTTTTATTTTTTTGTAGAGACGAGATCTTACTAGGTTGCCCAGGCTGGTCTCAAACTCCTGGGCTCAAGCAATCCTCACACCTCGGCCTTCCAAAGTGCTGGGATTACAGGCATGAGTCATTGTGCCCAATCATTACTAATCTTTAAATGAAGAGATTTCTTTCTGGACAAACTTATTGCAAAAAAGTTAAAGCTGTGTTCCAGATTAACATTGTAGCTTCCTCATTTAGAGTAAAAACTCTGATGATATAATATTGTATATGTGTGTATATATAGTATAAATGTGTGTATGAATGAGAGAAAAGTAGAACTATTCATCTATAGTAGTGATACCTAGTGTGGCCACCAGAGAGGTCTGCTTCCAAAGGTCATCTGAGTTTCCAGAGCTATAGTATGGAAACTAGCTATGATTTTCAAAGTGAAGATAAAGTATTAAGCATGAATTTTTAGCATTTATCTTGTTTTATACTTGGATCAAACCACTGATAAGCAGACTATGAATCAATTCCTTGAATCTGTGTAAAGTATATATTGCAAAGCCACATTCAAAAACTTTTTAATCATTGAAAGCTTGTGTCATAAGAAGCCTTGTTTTCTTGAATTTAAATTATGTTTTGTAAGTCATGAGAACAGCACAAAATGTACTGGGGCCCATACCAACAGTGCACACAGATTTCCTCTAATATTTTATTCACAGAAAATCATCAGTAGCCAAGAATATCCCTCACAATCTTGATCCAAGGGTGAAAGACACCATGGACATTTTTACTTTGGTTGAATTGCAGTCAGTATATGTTTATCTTTTCAGTGTGATATGTTAAAAAAAAAAAAAGATCAGTGGATATAAAACTCTACTTTTTAAATACTGACACATAGTGGTTAAGTTAAAAAAAAGTGTTATCACTTTTTAAGTTAGGGATAATAGCTAAGGGATGATAATTTATACTGTTCAGGACAAGATATTAGACTTTCTTAAGAAGAACAAACTGTGATGAAATTATTCACTCATTACGGCTGATAATTTTCTTCCTTTGTCAGAGAAAGAAACTGAAGATATTTGAAAACTCATACCCTAATGTTTGAAAACTCATACCTCACACAAACCATGTAGAGATATTTTCCAGAGACACATTCAGTTGGGAGAAATTGGCTGGGATTCATCTTTCAAGTTGAAAGATTAGTTGAAACTTA
>NW_006953875.1:0-388 GCF_000164805.1 Carlito syrichta
AAAGAGAAGGTCCCATTATGATTGGCCTTGTTCAGGTCATGTGCCATCGACCTTTACAACTGAGATAAAAGATAGTGGTAGAAAGGTACTGTACCAATCTTATCAGGCCCTTATAAATCTATGAGGTTTGCATAAGTAAGGAGCATTCACCAGGAAAGAAGAGTATGGAGGCAATATTATGAGATGAAGTTGGAAGATCAAAAATAATGTCCAAGTACACCAATACATTCAACTTTTATTAGTAATGAAAATAAATGTGTCCCGTTTCCCACAGTACAAGCCTCGTCATCTCTCACCACTACAACAGCAATCATCTTTAAACTTAATTTCTATTTTTTTTTTTCTATCCAAATTCCATCTTTCTCACTAAGGTTATTTCATGTTATAC
>NW_006953876.1:0-335 GCF_000164805.1 Carlito syrichta
ATGAGGTTTGCATGAGTAAGGAGCATTCACCATGAAAGAAGAGTATGGAGGCAATATTATGAGATGAAGTTGGAAGATCAAAAATAATGTCCAAGTACACCAATACATTTAACTTTTATTAGTAATAAAATAAATGCATCCCGTTTCCCATGGTACAAGCCTCATCATCTCTCACCACTATAACAGCAATCATCTTTAAACTTAATTTCTATTTTTTTAATCCAAATTCGATCTTTCTCACTAAGGTTATTTCATGTTATACTCAAAAATACTTAGTCTTCTTATTGCTTGGAGATGAATGCCCAAATTACTAATCATGGAATTCATAAACCTAA
>NW_006953877.1:0-451 GCF_000164805.1 Carlito syrichta
CAAAAACTAAGTAAACTAAAAAATGATATTGACTCTAACATTATCATAAATGGAAACTTAAATACCTCACTAACAACACTAGATAGATCATTGAGGCAAAAAAATAAACATGGAGATCCAAAACCTCAACTTGACACTTGACCAAATGAACTTAATGTTATAGATACCTACAGAACACACCACCCAACAACCACAGAATATATAGTCTACCCATTACTGCTTGGAACATACTCCAAGATTGACCATATCTACAACCATAAGTCAAGCATTAAAAAATTCTATAAGATTGAAATATCACCATGCACCTTCTCAAACCAGAGTAGAATAATAATAATATTGCCACCAACAAGAGTGCCCCAAACACACAAAGAAATCTACACAAAAGATCATAATGATGGATAACTCATGGGTCAACACAGAAATTAAAACATAAATTAAATGATTTTTGGAA
>NW_006953878.1:0-3389 GCF_000164805.1 Carlito syrichta
GGGGAGAAGCCTAAAGTCCCAGTGAGTCCAGGGATTTGAGGGGCCCAGATTAGAGGGGAAGGTCTGGCAGAGGAGGGGAGAGGGTGAAGGAGGAAGGCGTGTTGAAGGGGATAGATGAAAAATCCAACAGAGTTGCAGAGGGGGGTCTCTGGTGTAAAAGAAAAGGAGGAATAAGGATAAGGGCTGATGAAGAGAGAGAGGCCTTAGATGAGCCTCTCTAGAAGTTCTCAGGTCAGCTGTCCAGAGTCCCCAAAGGAGGCCCAATTGTCTTTAGGAAAAGTTTGCCAATTCTGCTGACCTTGGACTGAACTGTGCTGTGTTGGAGACTCAGGGAGGAAGTAGAAGAGCAAGGATAAGCCCAGAAGGAGAGCTCCCCATGGTTTAACAGACAGTTAAGCCAGAGAGAAAATCCTGAAAAGAGCAGGGGAAGAGTCCAGGTGCTTCATGTCCTTGCACGATTCCTGGATCTAAAGCCTTGGGACTCCTGCCCTCTCCCCAGGCACAAGTGATCCCTGGGAAGGGCAGGAGAGGGGAGGGAACCCCCTCAGATGGTTGAGACCAAGAAGATATGTGAATATTCAGCTCTGTTCTCCAACCATGGGGAGTGGGCTTCTTGGGTAGACTCAGAGATTTGAGTAAATCTGGGTTCAATGTCCTCAGGGGTATTTATTCAGGACTGGGTCACCTCATCCCTAGTCTCGGGGCTCCACTTTTTTCTGATTTAAACAGAGAGCCTTTGCCAAGTCTGAAAGCTTCGCCGAAATTTTGTCTCTTTATAACTAAGTCCTACATCTAGTTTTCATCACTACATGGGGTTACAGGAGAAAAAGTTACCTCAAATTCTCTTAAATTTCTGAGTGATAGGTCTGAGCTTGTGCTTTTCTCTCTCCATTACATCAGTTGCACTTATGAACTGCCACCAAATTCCACACTCCTGTTGCTATTGTTTCCTCCACAATTTTAAAATTGAGAGACTATGTTCCAGCAGTGTTTCTCTTGTAGTTCAACAAAGGTCACCCCAAGTGATCAAATGTGGACACATGCCTCAGGTACTGTCAGTCCTCTAGCCACCAGCTGTGATGAGTCACTCTCTGTCATTCTGTTGGGAGTCATCCAACCCCAGAATCTTTCCGTAGGACTGACTTCTAGGACCTCTTTCAGTCCCAGCTGTCAGGTTATGTTCCCCAGAAGCACAGCATGAGACAGGGATTCAAGAGGTAAACTGAGGGAGTGCTCCAGGGAACCCAAGCAGGGCAGCTCAAGAACACCGGCAAGGATCAGATCTTGCCTGGGGACCTGCTTTAAGCCTTATCACTTCTGGGTCATACATGGCAGCACAGAGTTGGTCTCGTCTTGAAGTTTTCAGATTCCTGACCCAGTTAGTCTCTGGCTGCTGCCTGTTCTCAGGACATGATAGAGAAAAAATACCTGGGGCAGGTGGATTTGATTCAGCTGAGGACACATCTCTTCAGAAGGAATGTAATCCCAGCACTTTGAGAGACCAGGAAGGAGGGTTGCTAAAGCCCAGGAGTTCAAGACCAGCCTGAGCAGCATAGGGAGACCTCATCTCTACAAAAAATAAAAAAACCTGGGCATGGTGGCACATGCCTATAGTCCCAGCTAATTTGGAGGCTGAGGTGGGAAGATTGTTTTAGCCTAGGAGTTTGAAGCTGTGGTAAGCCATGATCATGACACTGCACTCCAGCCTGAGCAACAGAGAGTGAACACAACTCAAAAATAAATAAATAAAAATAAAAAAGAAGACACATTTGGGCAATGAACACATAGTTCAAGGAAGGAGATCTAAGTTGGGCATCAATAGTCTTCCCTATGGAGGTTGAATCCTTTAGAAAAAGATACCAAATACCTTGGTTCCCAGAAGGTTCATGTTTATGAGGTGTGAAGTTAGGAATTTATCACCTGATGATTTCCCCAGAGTTTATTTATATTGGTAATTTCAAGTCTAATATGCTTTGGTTCCTAAATGATAGGTAACTCACTTTTGCATGATTTTGACCATTATGTAGAAAGAGGGAAACTTTCTTAACTTTTTATTATAAAAAACCTTAAATATACCAGTATGTAGGAAAAATGGTCTAACAGTCATATACCCAGTACACAGTGAAGTTACCACCATTTTTAAGTATATTTGCCATCTGTCTGTATATGTCCTTCTGTCTTTCCCTCTATCTCTCTGTCTTAACCTTCTTCAGCCTGGGTGGGATTTAGAAAAGAGAAAGTAAGTTTCACAAGGTGAATATCAAAAAACTTAGATCAAACAGTCTAGGACAAGATACAGTGGATTAAAGCACAGGGAGCTATTCTGATCAGAAATAGCATCTTCACTTTTCTTAATTTACTGTTTAGCTGTTTGCAGTTACTCAGAAGGGGAAGATAAATATTTATTCTTTTACAGTCTCTTATAAAATCAGACCTGTCATCCAAAAGAATTTTGTCTTTTTAACTCAGAATATATGGAACTCTACTTTTACAACAGTGAAATCCTTGATACTAGAGACCCTTTTTAAAAGTCTTACACATAAACTTATGTAATCTTAGCCCTTGTGGGCCTAGATATAAAAAACTCCCTTACCTGGAATCTTTGGTAACTTTCTATAGTTGCTCAAACTCTGTCCTCTTCATTTTTGTCTTCTTCATACTGGAACCAAATTCATCTACATTAGCACAAATTACTCCTTTATTCTTTAGAAAAAAATCATGAATGGGGGATGATCTTCCCCGTAGAAACTTCTATTTCACAAAGATCGTTAAGAGGTGGTTGCTTGTGAGTGTTTCTGAGAACCATACATTTATGGGAGATTCTTGAAATTTATATGGTTTTAAGAATATAGCAAACATGCAATATTCAATAGACATATATATATATAATTTTATGCTCTCCCCCCCCCTCTCTCTATATATATATATAAAAGATGAAAGGTTATTTATGGACTGGTGATAATACTGGATTATGAAAAATATGATTCTTTAATTTCATGCTCTCGGTGTTAAGAAAAAGAGTTAACAAGTTGTTTCCTATTATACATCTTACAGTCAATGATCTAAGATGTCCAGGATTCTTGTATGACTCTCAATCAGCTGTGTGAGACCTGCCCAGAGCGGGCATTGTGTTTTGATGTCCATCACCTCCAATCCCAAGGGAAACCGTAATGTGTCCTGCAATCCCACTACAGCTGGAACAAAGGGAGTTATTGTTCAATCCCTGAGAATATCCTGTTCCTTGCTCCCTCCTGATGGATGTTATCTTCTCTTACATCTTGTGACATCACAGAAGTTTGCCATGCTGAACCTATGTTCCTGTTTGCCTGTTCTTTTTTTTTTTTTGAGTTGGAGTCTCACTCGGTCTCCCAGACTGGAGTGCAGTGGCC
>NW_006953879.1:0-4307 GCF_000164805.1 Carlito syrichta
AAGGGAAATATTTTGCCAATATGGAAGAGGTGAAGCAAAAATCAGCAGAAGCATTAAAAGGCATCAAAACTGATGAGATAAAAAGTTGTTTTGAACAGTGGAAAAAGGGTCTCAATAGGTGTATTGCATCAAATGGAGAGTACTTTGAAGGTGATGAAGTTTAAATATGTAAGAATGTATACTCAATTTTTATAAATAAATTCTAGGTTTTGGAGGGTCTCACTTCATATATAATGTAAGAGAAAGATGATAAGCAAGCCCACACATACATGGAAATGATATATATCAAAATTGTTAGCTAAACCAGCAATAAAAAGAGAAACTATTAAATAAGAGCTGGAGCAATCTGCTATACAGATGCACAAAATTAAAATACGGTTATTCTTAGGCATCTTTGGGGATTGTTCTATGAACCTTTGCAGATATCAAAATCCACAGATACTCCAAGGTCTTATGTAAAATAGCATAGTATCTACATATACATCCTCTTGTCTATATACATCCTCTTGTATAACCTAAATTATCTCTAGATTATTTATACCTAATAAAATATCCATGCTATGCAAAAGTTTATTATATTATATTTATACTTATATTATTATACTTAATTTTATATACTTAATTTTAATTATATTAAAATTATATATTTATATTTTTATTTCTGCTTAATTATGCATTATTTGTATTGTATATTTGTATCATTTATTATGTTTTGCGTTTTTTTTTTTTTTTTGAGCTGGGGTCTCACTCTGTCGCCCAGACTGGAGTGCAGTGGCCACTCCTGGCCACTGCAGCCTCGACCTGCTGGGCTCCGGCAATCCTTCCACCTCAGCCTTCCAAGTAGCCGGAATTACAGGCATGCACCAACCACGCCTGGCTGATTTTTTTGATTTTTATTGTAGAGATGAGGTCTTGCTGCCCAGGCGGGTCTCGAACCCGTGGACTCAGGCAATTCACTCACCTCAGCCTCCCAAAGGCGCGGGATTACAGGTTGAGCCACCGAGCCCAGCTATGTTTTGCTTTTTTTAAATGGATAATATCAATCTACAATTGGTTAAATTCATGCATGTATGATCCAGGAATACAGAGGGCTGATTGTAGATTTCTTTAATCATGTCACACATAAAAATAACTTTCATATGTGTAAAAAAATTTAATAATAAAAAATAAAATGTGCAAAATTTTATAAAATAGAAAACGCTTTCTTTAAGCAACATTTTGAGAGTACAAAATTTGAATTAATGTTAAAATCACGTATTAGAAATTAAACTTACATGCAAAACAAAAAGGTATGTTATTGACTATGAAAAAATATTTTCAATTTATGGAAGAAAAGTTAGGGTATAGATTATATAAGATTGTCAAGAGTCAATAAGAAATGTTGAATTTAGATTATTATAAACTGAATATTTATGGAAAGAAAAATCAGGACATCTACAAAGCACATGATAAAGATTCCACATCAGCCATTATCTGGGAAATCCATAATAAAAATGATAATGACACGTTTTTTACTAAATTAGCTTAGAAAAAATAATGTTTGAAATTATCAAAATTGGCAAGGATGTGGAGTGATGGAAACTTTTTTTTAATTTTAAAGATGTAGGGTACGATTCAGGATTAGGTATACAAATGGTCATTTTACAGGTAAAGTTTGGTTTTTACTTTGGTCTCCACTTTACCTGGTTTGCAATCAGGTATACTTACTGATGACAAGTTTTCCCCTCACCTTCCCTGGCAGTTTCCCACTACTGTCAATCCCTTTCTTATAGTATTATAATCATTATTCAGGGTTCCCTTATGAGTGAGAACACGTGGTATTCTTTGTTTCTGTGATAGATCACTGAGTATTATAGACTCTAAGTCCATCCACGTTGCTGCAAAGTTCATAGTTTTGTCCTTCTTTACAACTGTGTAATATTCCATCATGTATATGTACCACATTTTTTATCCAGTCTCCTTTTGATGGGCAGCATGATTGATTCCATTTTTTAATTAATGCTGCAATAAACATGCATATGCAAGTATCTTTTTCACAGAGTGATTTCAGTTCCTCATGTTGGGTTGTAAGGAAGGTCAATTGTTAGATCTTTTAGGAATTGCCACACTGTTTTCCACAGTGGTTGAACTAGTTCACATTCCCACCAACAGTGTAGATATGTTCCCTTTTCCCCATGTTCTCTTCAGCATCTGTTGTTTTTCGTGTTATTGATAGTGGTCATCCTGATTGGAGTTTGGTGGCACTTCAGTGTGGTTTTAATTTGCATTCTTTGATGATTAGTGAGGCTGAACATTTTTTCATGTATCTGTTGGATGCTTGTATGCCTTCTTTGAGAAGTGTCTATTCATATCTTTGGCCCATTTTTTAAAATAGGGCTTTGCTTTTTTAAATTTTTAGCATGTTTGAGCTCCTTGTAAATTCAGATGTTAGGCCTTTGACAGACATACAGTTGGCAAATATTTTTTCCCATTCTGTGGGCTGTCTCTCTGCTTTCTTGATGTTTATTTCTTTGTTGTTGTTGTTGTTGTTTTGTTGTTTTGCTTTGCAGAACCTTTTCATGTAGTGTTGAAAGTGAACATTGATACAACTGTTTTGAAAACTATTTGGCAATATCTGGTAAAGATGAAGATGCAGGTAACCTGGGACCCAACAATTCCACTCCTGTATGTATGTCTATGCAAAGTCTTGCAGATGTGCACAGGAAAGTTAACTATAGCATTGTTTCAGTTCTTTAAAAAAATGACATTTTAGAAACCTTTGAATTATGACAAATTAAATATAGCTAACCACTTACATAACTACTTCAACTACTAAATTCATGAAAATTATTTTGCTTATAATTTATTTGAAAATATTTTAACTGTTTTTGATATAGGTACGTGTGTGCATCCCTTTATATGTATTGATCTTGTGTATTTGTTGAGAACGTATGATATCAGAGAAGGTCAGCTTTACAATATTGAGGTTGCAATTAAGAATATCATACTTAAGAGAAACAATCATAAAATGAGAAAAGTATTACTAAGATGAGTCATAAATACATAAGTGTTTGAAAATACAGTGAGTCAGTACCAAGAACTTAAAAAAAATAACAATAGGGCTAGGGGAAAAAAATACTAAGGTTCTTAGCTTCTTATAGCTTTATAAGCTATAAGAGAAAACAGTTATTTTATCAGTAAAAGTGATATATTGATGGATTAAGTATACTCATTTTTTGTTCCGTCTGGTTCTGGCATAGAGATAAATTTCCTTGTAATTAGCTAATTACTTCACTTATGTTATATGAATGATAGTGACAAAAATAAATGGCACCAGAATAAGGTAAGGGGAGTGTTAAAACAAACAAACAAACAAACAAACAAATGCCAAAAAAAAAGCAGGTAGTAGTTGTGTTTCAAAAAGACCCAAGACACTAGTTCAGAGTAAGTATAGGCTACAAGAGCACAATTCATGGGGTCATTTTAGCTAAAATAAGAAAGCCCAAGATTATCAACTGAGGATATGTAGTTATCAAAAGTGGGGTTAAAAAATTTTCCTGATAAATATTGTAACTTTGGCTTAGATATATATTTCATTCTCAGTGCACCGACTATAACTAAAAGAATTGGAAAAAGCAGTAAAGCCAACAATAAATCTGGAAAGTAAGGAATGGAATCAGAAAAATTGCTGCCAACTATATGATATTGCCCATTTCAAAAATAATCCCAAGATTCTTGTAATTTTTTTTCAAAACAAAAACAAAACAAAACAATGTTATAAAAGACTAAGTGGAATACTCACAGTAAAATTCCACTGACATCTCTTGAATTAGAAGGCTGAAGAACAGAAGTGCCTCTATTGAGCATTGCACTTAAAATTCATTTAAAGATAAAAGCAACCACACTGTGGGGTCCACCAGTAGCCACAATCAACCCAAAGGGGACTTATGCAGGTGATCAAGTTTTCTCCTGATACAGCTGAGTATTACTGGAGAAGGAAAATGTGGAAAGTTGTGGCAACTCTTGCAGCAAATAAAATATATTGACAGATTTCTTTTTGCTATAAGCACTCTCCAGGACCTTCATATTTTTCCACTTTAATTGAATAATGAACATGTAATGAACATCTGCCATCAGCTTTCTAACTTCAGTTCCCAGCACATTTGTGTATCATTCATGTATCAGAGAGGGTTATCCTGCCTTTTGTGATATGTGTTAGAGTTCATTTGACATCACTGTATTCAAAATACATTGGGTGTCCTGAGACAGAATATGCAATATATAATGCTGTTATAAATTATGTAAATGCACAACGTATTAGGAAAAAC
>NW_006953880.1:0-778 GCF_000164805.1 Carlito syrichta
ATAATGGACCTTGAACATCCAATGTAATACTATAAGAAAATGACAAAAAGTAGCAGGAAACTATGGTGGGGGGAGATGGGATTAATGTAGCAAATATCTGTCTGGGGATGGGAAAACACCTCTTATCAACAGGGTGCCTGAATGAAACATATTTGTATACCTAACCCTTAAATGTACCCCACAACATCATAATAAAAAATATGGATAAAACAAACAAACAAGCAAAAAAAAAAAAAAAACACTTGGTCAGCTAGAACACATTGCAAAGCCACTGCACTGCACTGTGCATTGTGCTTTCACAATCTCTCATCTTCTTTCATTCCATGAGTTTGGAACTCTTATCTGCTTCCCTAAATTTCAAGCAGACTCTTGTCTTGCCAGCATATTTTACAAGTAATAAAATTACAGCAAACCTTCAATAAGAACATAGTTTTATGGAACAAAGAGGATTATGTTGTGTTGACATTCTTACTGGTCTCCTAGAATTTGTTCTGTGTTTTGGTTAGCTGAATCTACTTGGTGCCCCAGGAGTCTGGCAGCATGGTTATTCTCATGAAAAAAAAAAAAAAAGATGAATTCACCTTGCATTTGCATGAAAGGAATGGATTACATAAGCAGATGCTTGATATAGTTATTGTCCTTTGCAATTATATAGCATGTGTGCCCCAAGAAGTCTAAGCCTTGCTTTAGAAGCAACAAAAAGAAGTTGGTGTTAACATATCAGAAAGGAAAGAGGCCACCTGGCAAATAATTAGCCAATTTGACCAATGTAAACAAT
>NW_006953881.1:0-3659 GCF_000164805.1 Carlito syrichta
GGGTGGGAGACAAAGTGCTTGGTTTCTTTACTCTTTTACTTTATGGTTGGCAAAGTAACTCCACGAAAGGCCTCGAAACTCCAACAACTATGGTACGCCTTTCTGCGCCTTTAATAAGTCATCCCCTTTTTTTCATACATACACACATATTTGAATGTGCGGTCTTAGAGGCCATCCATTTGGATGACTTTATGAGTCTCTCGGGTTTCCAGTTCCATCTTGGGAGACTCCTAGCAAGGGTCAGGGACCTGGTTGTTCAAAGTCCTGGTACCAGGCCTTCCAAAACATGGTGGAGCGGGCATCTGGCAAGCTCCCATGGACACAGGGACAGGAGGACGCTCTCTCCCTGCTGACTCACATCCTCTGCACTGATTCCTTTCAACCTGTTGAGGATGCCCGGCAGGGGATCTGAATAGGATAAGGCCCAGGAACAAATCCATGATACCAAGAGCACATTCTAATAGTACCCCTGTTTTCTTTTACGAGAAACATGGGAAACTCTCAATCAGTTGTGAAGAAAGATACCCTACTGACGTGTCTTTTAAAACATCTTAAAGTTTTAAAACTCAGTTAGGATATTCACCCAAAGCATTTAACATTTTATTGCAACACTGCTTGGCCACAATATACACTGGGGGGATGGTGAAACCTGGCCAGAAGGTGGTTCCTTAGCCCCTAACACCCGTTTGCAGCTTGATTTGTACTTAAAAAAATGACAAGTACTTTGAAATTCCAATTTTCAAACCTTTTATGAGTTAGCTCGCCACCCAGATACTCGTTCTTCATGTCACATTTTTGTTGGTTCCCCAGACCCCATTGGCCATAAGCTCACCAGTATAACGACTCCAATTCCTGCTTTCCAACTGTCAACTCAAAGTCTAACCTGGCTGGTTTAACTTCTCCTGTCTCTCTTAGCATCTGCTTTTGCTACTCAACTCTGTCAGTTTCCCTTCCTTCTCACCCTCTACCTTTACCTGTGGAGGAGGCGCTGGCATCTATGGCCCTGGTACCTAACCCTGGCCTTCAGTCTTTCTCTTTTACCTTCAGAAGGGGCAGGTGCCAAAGGCCATGGCACCTGACCACAGCCTCCAGTCTTTCTCTTTTGTCTTTGGAGGAAGGGCTGGTGCCAAAGGCCATAGCACCTAACCCCAGGCTCCAGATTTCTCACCACCCTCCCCCCACTCTTTAATAACCTCTGGTGGCAGCCCTGCTAGCTGCAACAAGTCACTACCCCCACATGTACTTGGAAAGGCCATTCAAGTTTCCACATAGCTTAATATGTCTCTTGTCAAGGGGATGACTGGGACAAAAGGATATTAAAATTCTTCTTTGTTGTTTTCTTATGATAAATTTCTCTCAGGTTATATCGAAACTGGGACTATATCAAACTTCTTCCCAGATGAAAGTAAAGGGATCATATAAGTTAATCCTGTTAACTAATTAAAAAAAACTGTTATTAAACAGGTTAACTAGGACAAAATAAAGAAGTTTTTTTTAAAGACCAGATAAAAATCCAGCAACGTTTCTAAGTCACCTCTTTGAGACATTACAGCAGTTTACTAATATTGATTTAAACTCTCTGGAGGAACATATTCTTTTGGCTATGTATTTCATCTCCCAGTCAGCACCGGATATTAGGTGCAAACTCCAAAAATTAGAAAAGGGCCCACAAAACCCTCAACTAGAACTATTGGACATGGCCTTTAAAGTCTTTAACAACCGAGAGGAAGAAAGAATGCAGGACTGCAAACATAAGCAGGAAGTGTTTCAGCTTTTATCTACCGCTTTAGCAGAGAGAGCCACCACTGATAATCTTCCACCCCAAATGGTCAATCGCAGAAGGGGTACACAGCCCCTTCCCAGGTTTGTTTCTGATGCCATCAAAATGGGCATATAGCCAAACACTGTCAAGCCCTGCCACTGGCAAACCCCTGTCCCAAATGCAAACAGCATGAACATTGGGCTCATGATTGCCTCATTCTCCTAGCTGGAGGAGAGCACGTGGCCCAGAGGCTTGCGGCAAATGAGGGACACCAGGCACCTTGCATGATCTCAGAAGGGATTCTCTTGGGCTTGCTCTTGTGGAATTGACTCACCCCTGGCTTGGTAGCACCAATGTCTTCGGAACAAACTATTAAACCAACTGTGCCTAGGGTGGAAATATCAGTAGCTGGCAGGGTTATATCATTCGTTATTAATATGGGGGCTACATGCTCAGCACTACTTAAATTTCCTGGTCCACTCCTACTTTCACCACTTTCAGCTGTGGAGGTGCAGGGCATTATATCCAGGTCCCTCACTACAGAGTTACTTCCATGTGTTCTGGGAAATAAAATATTTCAACACTCCTTCTTTGTTATGCCAACGTGTCCAGCTCCATTATTGGGAAGGGACATTATGACAAAAATTGGAACTTGTATTTTATTCTTTACCCTGAGCCATCACCACTGTGCTTTTTGGGTGCCTTTTGTTTAGCTTTGGATTCCCCTGATAGTTCTACGGTGGATCCTATCCAAGCACTTCCACTGTGTATAAATTTATTGCTTTGGTTACAGCTCTGAGGTTAGGGAAAATGTAAAGAAAGTTGTTGGTATAAGGTAGGTTTTTGGTAAGAATGAATAAAGGAAAGAGAAAGAATTGTATACAAAAGAATCTTGTATGGTACATTTTTGTTGTATAATAGAATGGTTGGTTGTTTAAGGAAAGTATAGAACAAAAACAGAAGGTTCAAGCATGTCAAAAAATGATATGAGTAGGTCAAACATGGTAGGTGAAATTTTGTGAAAATAAGTGAAAGGCATTCTATAAATACTCGAGGCTACAAAAAAGGTTCTATAAACTTACCAATAATATCAAGTGCACTAATGCTAGGCCAACATGCTACTCAAAGACCAGAACATGAGCTTCTTAAATAACAATCTCTAAAAGAATTTTCTTCTTTAAAGAATGGAGGGGGAAGAAAGAGACAAAATTCAACTAGCCTCCCCCACTGTCTTTGTTACAAAAAAAAAAAAGCCAGGTTTTTTTCTTTTTTCCCAAAAATCTTTGGACTATCATTTTGGCTAAATAAGTGACTTTATTACTGTAATCTTGTGTTATAACATCATGCTTTTAAATTTTTAATACTGAAAATCTTCAAGTTCTTGAATCAGTCTCTCTAGGGTGAGATAAGAAGGAAGCTCCAGGAACCCACCTGCCTCACACCTCTTACTGAATTCCCTGCAGACCAGGTAAAAGGATTATGATCCACCATAGAATGAATGGCAAAATAGCTGAACTTCGCCCTCTAGCATATCAATTATTGTAAAAGTATATCAAACCTATTATAACAACAAAGGAAACTGTTTTCTCTTGCCAATGTTTACCTGTTTTGAATTATCAATTTAAGGTACAACCTAACTACATGTCTCTAATGTTTTCAATTTTTCTTTCTTCAGACTTTGTCAAAGTGACTGTATTTCCTTGTTGAAGTACAACTATAGATGATTTACAAAGAAATATTTCAACTTACGTGAATGAATTAGAAACTTTGGCTGAACATACATACAATGTATGAGACAACTTTCATTTTTCCAACATTGTTTCCGGGGCAATAGTCTTTTCCATTATCGTTTGCTAATAATTTTTCCTATGCTCTCGTTGGATGTTTTGTTTTGTTT
>NW_006953882.1:0-715 GCF_000164805.1 Carlito syrichta
TCCATCTTTCTTTCTTTCAATATCTATCCCTACTACAGATTCAGCTTCTACTCTAGACAGAGTCCAGTCTCTTTATTTACCCCCCTTTCTCTTTCTTTCTCTTTACTTCTCCAGAATAATCACTGATGCCTCCCCACCTTCCAGGGACCCTCTAAATCTCTTCAGGGGCTGGTCCTCCATATGTTTTCAGTAATCAACACAGCCTGGTATTGGTACAAGAATAGCTCCATAGACCAATGGATCAGAACAGAGAATGAAATCCTGAAATTAGCAATCCACTCATCTTTGAAAAAACCTCCAAGACCCACTGGTTAATGGAGAACATATTCAGCAAACGGTGCAGGGAAAAAATGGACAACATGCACAAGATAGAAACAGGACACCTATCTATCACCATACGTATTAACTCCGAATGGATCAAAGACTTAAATGTAAAACACCAAATTATAATAATCTTAGAAGACACAGGAGACAACCATTAGGGAAACTGGAACCAGAAACTAATTCATCTTCCGAGACCTAAATACCCATGCCTTAAGGAGTAAGTTCGACAAGTGGGATCTGATCAAATTAATATACTTCTGCAAAAAAAAAAAATCAGAAGAGCAGGGATACAGCAACCAGAATGGGAAAAACGATTCTCCACCAATATATCTGTATAAAGCATACATCTGGGATCTACAAGAAACTCAAACACTCAGAAAAATCTGACACA
>NW_006953883.1:0-743 GCF_000164805.1 Carlito syrichta
AACTGGAGTCACTTTTTTCTATGTTGGTGTTACATCAATTCACCCGATTGCTTCAATTACTAATTCTTAAAATGTGTCCAAAAAGTCTTTGCATTTTCAAAAATAGACAATCATATCATCTAGGGACAAAATTAATTTGATCTGTCTATTCTAATTGATATCTTTTTTTGTTGTTCTTATTTTACTGGCAAGAACCTCTATTGTAATGTTCAACAGAAGAATTGACAGTGGGAGTCCTTGCTGAGTTCCTGATTTTTAGAAGAGAATGCTCTTATTAATTCGGCAATTAAAAATAATAATTGTTAAAATTCTTTGTTAAATACTTTTCATCTAGTTGAGGATATTTTCTTGTTTTTTGGGTTTACAAAGAATGTTGAATCATACAAATTAAATATTGAATTTTGAATTATGAATATCATGTTGAGTTTTATTGAGTGCATCTAATGCATATTTTAACATATTTTATGTAAATTGCATCAGTTGAACTTTAAATGTTAAAATACCCTTGCATTTCTGAAGTAAAAGTAATTAAATTATGACTTATGGTATTCCTTTGATTATCACAATCTATTGGTTTAATTCTCTTCAGCCTGTTTTCTTCTCTTTGACTCTACTGCTTTGTGTATTGTATACTGTAGTCTTTCTTGGATTGGCTATACTAGAGAGAAGTATAAACATTTTTACGTTATTAAAGTCTAATTGTAATCAAATCTGAGCAGTAAAGAGCCATTGAAATTTTTGTC
>NW_006953884.1:0-749 GCF_000164805.1 Carlito syrichta
AAAAATAGAATATTATTCAGCTTTAAAAACTTTTATGTATTAAAAAGATGTGGGGTATGAGTTAGGACTAGGTACATAAGTAATCTAAGTGAAGGTGAAATCTGTACTACAACTTTTTAAAAAATGTATTTATCTGTTGAATATTTGAGTGGTTTTCAGGTTTAGAATGTTATGAATAAATATGTTATAAACATTAATCTACAAATCTTTGTGTCAACATATGTTTTCATTTGTGTGTGTGTAAATACCTAGTGGTAGAATCACTGGGCCTTATGGTAGGCATCTGTTTAACACTTCAAAACTGCCAAACTGTTTTTCAAAGTAGCTGCACCAGTTTTCACTGAGACCATAATGTGCTAGAGTTCTGGTTACCCTATATTTTCATGAACACTTGGCAGTATTATTCTTTTTAGTTTTGACCATTCCACTTGGTGCGAAGTAGTATCTCATTGCAGATTCATTCATTCATTCACTTAGTTATTTAAAATGAGGATCTGACTACATTGCCCAGGCTGGCCTTGAACTTCTGGCCTCAAGCCATCCTTTCACCTCAGCTCCCCAAGTAGCTGAGACTACAGTTGTACACCACTCCACTCAGCTTCATTGTGATTTTAATTTTTATTTATCCTTTGATACTTTTTGTGTTGTATTGGCCATTTGTAAATATTCTTTTATTAAACTGTCTTTACGTCTTTTTCCCATTTTTATTTTCTCTTTTTAATTTTGCATAATTAAAATCTTTTGTCTGT
>NW_006953884.1:1788-3018 GCF_000164805.1 Carlito syrichta
TCTCACTCTGTCGCCCAGACTGGAGTGCAGTGGCCACTTCTGGCCACCGCAGCCTCGACCTGCTGGGCTCCAGTGATCCTTCCGCCTCAGCCTTCCAAGTAGCTGGAATTACAGGCATGTGCTACCATGCCCGGCTGATTTTTTTATTTATTGTGGAGATGAGGTCTCGCTGCTCAGGTGGGTCTCGAACCCATGGGCTCAGGCAATCCACTCACCTCAGCCTCCCAAAGGCATGGGATTACAGGCTGAGCCACCAAGCACGGTTTGAATTTCATACTTCTATTGATATAAAATGTATTTGAATTACATGTTAAGGATCTACAATAAGTAGGCTGAAAACAGTTGGAGGGATAATTTGATACAGTTGGAAACAGCAGCTTTGCAGATAGTCCCAAGAGAAGAACATAGCAAAACATCTCGAAAGCATCTAAAAATTCTTGCTGTGTGTATTTGGAGCTAGCATTAAGGGGTTAGGGGTTTGTCCTTGAGTACAACGAAGTATGTTTGGGCTCTGACAAGAGAGCTCAAGACTACAACTTGAGGTCTCCCATGAGTAGCCCAATGCTGGATTCACTCCCTATCCCAAGAGCCATTTGTAATTTCACTAGGAACTTAGTAAAAATGGAACTTAAATGTAACCAAAATAGGTGCTATGGATCAAGCATCCTATCTGTGCAAGGGAGTTTCCATTGAGATCTAAAAATATATTTGCTCCATAAGATAGGTGGAATTTTCTAAGTTTATAGATAAGATAGGCAAAGGCCTAAATATCCTTTTCTGTTATGGATGCTGAAGAGGCGTGTGTATGCTAGTATATGCAGAAGCTGAACTGCTGAGTTCAACATTTAAAAAACTAGATCCAAACCTGTGGTGTGTAGGAGGATTCTTGGAGGATAAAGCCTCAAAATAACTATACCTGACTCTAGAACTGGATCATAGCCTTCCTTCTTCAATGCACAGAGACTGCACATGATGACATGGATCAATAACAGTCAGGAAAATATGACATAACTGAATGAGCAAAATAAGCTGCCAGTGACTGATCCTACAGGGATGGAGTTGTATGAACTGCCAGACAAAAATTCAAAACAACTGTTCTGAGGAAGCTCTGTAAACTTCAAGAAACTGCAGAGAAATAGGTCAACATAGGAGGAAAACAATAAAAGACCAGAAAGTGAAATTTGACAGAGAAACTGGCATAATTAAGCAAGAATCAAGCAGAAATTTTGG
>NW_006953885.1:0-1189 GCF_000164805.1 Carlito syrichta
CTCCCTTATAGCCACCAGCCTCATCAGAAAGGTGCCCCAAGAGCACAGGAAGCCCACTGAGTATGTGACCACCCGCCTTTTCTGGCGAGGAAATAAATCTTTCCACAGTTGGTCCCAAGTCTGTAGTTCCCACCAGATTGGAAGGGCAGGCCACTTGTCCCTGTCACGTGCCCTGACACCCCTTGTAGACTAATCAGGACATTTTTTCCTCAATGAACATGACTTCAGATAGTGTTACTCAGTCAAAAATTGACCCATCAGCTGAAACCTATTTTTTGTCCATGTGTTAAGTAATTGTTAATAATTCATACCACACTTCCTTCCAGAAAGGCTAAGAGACACCAACAAAACTACCAAACACCAGGTTCAAAGAGCAAGAACGGAGTGAGGGGAAGATCTGTGTACAGAAATTCTAGGCTAAGGGGCCTGTTGCAAAAGGAGCCGAAAACTTCACTGTCAGCTTCCTTACAGACAATGTTGAAAGGAAAACTAGAGTATGAAACTTTAAAAATGCCGTCATGTTTTAGGAAGACCATGAGATCTAGGCAGTGCTGGTATCAATTTTAAATAAGGCATCAAACAGCTTCATAGGCTTCACCCAGCAAGGCAGTGTTTCTCAAAGTGCTTTAGCCTGAGAATCAGAACCATGTGGGGTACTTGTTAAAAATGCAGGTTCCTGACCCCGTATCACACTCACTGAAATTATCTGTGAAATGGGCCCGGTGACCTGCATTAATTTATTCTTCAATTCCTGTAAATTGGAGAACAACTTCACCAAGATGTTAGTAGATGGCAGTGACGGGACGTAGCTACCTACAATAGGAGAGCAGGACGCTCTGCATGCACTTAGGTTTGGAGTGGGTTTTCTTTGAGGATCTCAGATGGCCATAGGCTACAAAAAGGGCAGACTTCATCTCAGTCCTCCTGCCACTACCCAGAGTCTGCCATGACAGTCCATGGGAGTCACCAGTCCACATTAGCTATGGTGATGTTGGCTTGCCTGACCACCAAACCCAGCACTCCTAACTCTTTCCTTTCCCTATCTTCATCCATGATGAGGCAGGTAGAGCTCCAAGTCCAGGATTCCAGATGCTGGTTAGGTGACAAAAACACACGTGAATGAACCATGCCACCCCCCACTCTGGCCTGCACCTCCCACGCTCTGGTATACGCTGGGATCTGCCAGGAT
>NW_006953886.1:0-797 GCF_000164805.1 Carlito syrichta
AATTTATAAACATTTTAAGTGCCATATTTTAATATTATATTACCTTTTTGTTATATGTTTTCTGAGACTTTGAAATTGACATAAAAAAGAGGTGTAAAATGTCGAGAGAAAATGGAACATGTAGATGAAAGTCATTCATGATATTTCATTGACTTTTTCTTGCTGTTTTCCCATAGAAAGCACATTGTTATCTCCATCTGACAGTCTTACAGCAGGGATTTTGGAGATGCTAGTGTGACTTACACAGAACCATAGTTTGTAATAGCTGTATTCTTGTGGAAGAATGAGGGACCTCCTCTTCCAGTAGTGTGGCAGACTAGACATACTGAAAGGTCTTTCAGCAACAAATATACATTTAAACATATTGTTGGGAGACCAAGACATACAGAAATTTCCCAAAGGCCAAAAAACAAAGAAATAAAGAAAACAGGAGTTGACACATGAGAAGTAAGAGAACAAAGGAATCAGGTTGTTCCAGGACAGACTAATACCAGGAAATTATGCAGGTTTTAAATATGTACATAATTGTAATAATTTTTTTATGATAAGTAAAAGCAAAGATAACAAAGATCCTAATAAAAAATGCCATGTAATTTGGAAGGAAGGTAAACACGGACAAAAATTTCAATGGCTCTTTTACTGCTCAGATTTGATTACAATTAGACTTTAATAACGTAAAAATGTTTATACTTCTCTCTAGTATAGCCAATCCAAGAAAGACTACAGTATACATACACAAAGCAGTAGAGTCAAAGAGAAGAAAACAGGCTGAGAGATTAAACCAATAGATTGTGATA
>NW_006953887.1:0-644 GCF_000164805.1 Carlito syrichta
CTTGGCCAGACTGTTCCCAGAAGAGCTGCCTCCGAGTAGTTTTCTTCTCTCCGTCTCTGATTCACCGGTGCGGTCCTAACCCTCCCTCTGGTCAGTGCAAGTCACCGACACTCATATACAGGACACTACACGGCCTCTAGCGAAGAAAGAATAAGGAATCTGTGTTACACGAGTCCTCAATTAGAAAAAATCCGGACGCATTTTCCTTTGGGAAAACCAAGAATCAGGGCTTCGAGTTCCCTCATGTTTTGAAGCTATTAAGTGTGTGGATGTTACGAATCAGTCAATTCAGGATTCCAGCAACATTCTGGTCCTCTTGATAATTGTAAACGGGTATCTGGCACTACAAGTCCGTTTGGTTCCTCGGGACAACTAAGGCCAGATTCCAGGACCAAAAGGAACATCTTGGCATATTTGGATGTAACTCTGGTCTTAAGATGAACCTTGTAATTCTTAAACTTCCGTTTGTCCTTTTATTTTGAGATGGGATGGGGGTTTGCAGTTGCCTAATGTTTAGTAAGTATTTTTAAATGTAACCAGGAATCATGGATTACACGTTCCTAGGAAACTTCTGGGCATCTGTCTTTTTGGATACAGAGTTTTGGAATCCACATCGAAGGGAAAGCCAGGGCATCTTGCTGAGA
>NW_006953888.1:0-704 GCF_000164805.1 Carlito syrichta
CGGATATAAATTCCCCTCTTACTACAGCTTTTAAGGCATCCCAGAGATTTTGGTAAGATGTTTCTTCATTTTCATTTGTTTCTAGGTATCTTTTGATCTCTGTTTTGATCTCATCATTGATCCAGAAGTTGTTTAGCATCATGCTGTTTAGTGACCATGTCTTTGTGGGTTTTCAGGGGACCTTGTTTATTTTTATTCCACTGTGGTCTGAGAAGGTACATGGTAGAATTTAGGTCCTTTTAAATTTGCTTATGCTTGATTTATGGCCGATAATGTGGTCAATCTTGGAATACGTCCCGTGCGGTGATGAGTGGAATGTATGTTCTCTGGTCTTTGGATGGAGTGTTCTGTAGGTATCAATTAAGTCCATTTGGTCCAGAGTCACATTGAGGTTCCAGATCTCATTGCTGATTTTTTGTCCTGATGATCTGTCGAGGGTTGTGAGCGGGGTATTAAAGTCCCCAGTTATGATGGTGTTAAAGTCAATATCTTTCTTTAGTTTTCCTAGGAGTTGCTTTATAAAAGTTGGTGCACTTATGTTAGGTGCATATATGTTTAGGATAGATATTTCTTGTTGCTGGAGTGAACCTTTTATCATTATGTAGTGGCCCTATGTATCTTTTTTTATTTTTGATAGCTTAAATGGTATTTTTCTGAAATTAAGATCACGACTCCTCCTTTCTTTTGTGTTCCATTCGCCTGAA
>NW_006953889.1:0-812 GCF_000164805.1 Carlito syrichta
CCAATTTTTACTAATAATTTACTTTTATCCTTTTATGTCTATGTGTTAGGAAGAGTAAGTATATAAAATGAGGAATGTAAGGCTAGACAGTTCAAGTATTTGACATAATATGTAGCAATCTACTTTTATACAGATGTAAATGATAAAATTTTAAATATTGTCAAATGGAAACACAGCAAGAGTCACCATGGTGCAATGCAAAAATGGGTCTATGCATTCCAAGCAAGGCAACATGCTTACGTTTTCATTCCTTTTTTTTTCTTTTTTTGAGTTGGAGTCCCACTCCATCACCCAGGCTGTAGAGCAGTGGCATGCTCATGGCCACCCCAGTGTTGACCTGCTGGGCATCAGTGATTCTTCTAAGTAGCCAGAACTACAGGCACATATTAATATCCCCAGCTATTTTTTTAAATTTTGTATTGTACAGACGAGGTCTTGCTAGGTTGCCCAGGCTGGTCTCAAACACACAGGTTTAGGCAAGACACTCTATTCACCTCCCAAAGTGCTGGAATTGTAGGCTGAGCCACTGAGCCTGGCCAGAAATGTCATTTCAAAGTGTAAATCCATGGAAAAGGAAAATCTGACTTCAAATGTATTAGTATACGAATATAGAATGAATCAATGAGGAGAAAATATAGCAATATCAAAAAAATGTAAAATGTATTCCATTCTTTAGCTCTGGCATCATAACCTACTACTACAGCTCTTGTGTTCTAAACTGGGTCAAGCTTGTCCTTCAGGCCTGTGAATAAGAAGTGCCATGTAATCTTCTACCCTTTTCTTCCCTGCAGGATATGTTTTTTTTCATCAAT
>NW_006953890.1:0-755 GCF_000164805.1 Carlito syrichta
CTCTCAGGGCAAGATGATTTTCCCAGACAACATTTTTGAAAAGCATTTAAATATAGACAGTATTTGCAGCTGCCAGAGGTAAGGGACAGCACAGGGGGCATGCAACAGGTAGATTGAAAACTTAGGGAAAAACGAGGCTGGGGAATGAGCTATTGGAGGGAGTATAAGGACTTGGAAAATATCTGAACTATCTTGGGGAATTCAGAAGACCGCACATATACCCATAGTAGATGTGTGCTCAGAAAATACCTGGGAAAACTCTAAGTTTGCAACTCAGCCTGAATTTTAGGCTCCTTCTAAGCAGGAAATGAAGTCTAATGCAGATTTATAAGTGCCCTGGTTAAGTTTTGAAGGAGTTCCTCAACTCGAAGTCAACCTGAAAAAACAAATAACTAATTCAAAACAAACAACAGCAACAAACCCTGGAGAGAGAGATAATCTGGCATCCAGAGTCATCACATTATAATATTCATGATGTCCAATTTTCAATTACAAAATATGTAACAAATTGGTGAAACAAGAAAGAAGGTATGGCCCTTTCAAAGATCTTCAAAGGAAAAAAAATAAAACTACCAAAGTGTCCCTGAGGAAAACCAGATCTGGACTATCTATCTATCTATCTATCTATCTATCTATCTATCTATCTATCTATCTATCTATCTTTCTATCTATAGACCTAAGGGGCACATGTGAGAATTGACTACATAAGTAAATTGCTGAAGGTGAGGTTTGGACTTCTTACGGGCCCTATGTCC
>NW_006953891.1:0-774 GCF_000164805.1 Carlito syrichta
CTTACATCTTGTGACATCACAGAAGTTTGCCATGCTGAACCTATGTTCCTGTTTGCCTGTTCTTTTTTTTTTTTTGAGTTGGAGTCTCACTCGGTCGCCCAGACTGGAGTGCAGTGGCCGCTCCTGGCCACCGCAGCCTCGACCTGCTGGGTTCCGGCAATCCTTCCACCTCAGCCTTCTGAGTAGCCGGAATTACAGGCATGTGCTATCACGCCCGGCTGATTTTTTGATTTATTGTAGAGATGCAGTCTCACTGCCCAGGCAGGTCTCGAACCCGTGGGCTCAGGCAATCCACTCACCTCAGCCTCCCAAAGGCACGGGATTACAGGCTGAGCCACCGAATCCAGCGTTGCCTGTTCTTGAATAATCCCAAAACATTCCTGGCTTCTGCTGTCTAGGGCCAGGCTGATGAGGTCTGTCCCAGACAGCATCAGGACCTCTGGAAAGAACCAACATTCTCTCAGAATCACAGGATTCAAAGCTACTAACTGATTGTTCACTTTTAGGAGTTTCTGTGAACTTCCCTCTTGGAAAGGAAGACATGGCTGCCTTCATCCCAGTGAACACAAACACACATTCCCTTTCCACTTCCAATTTTGTGTGTTGGTTTCCTGTGAGTACCACAACACATGACCATATCTTGGTGACTGAAAATAACAGAAAGTTATCTCATCACAGACATGGGGCCTGAAATTCAAAATCAAAACATAAGCAGGATTGTGTTCTCTCCAGAAACCCTTGGAGAGTTTCCCTTCCTTGCCTCTTCAGCTTTTG
>NW_006953892.1:0-2791 GCF_000164805.1 Carlito syrichta
AACTACAGGTACGCACCATCATACCCAGCTATTTTTTTTAAATTTATTGTAGAGATGAGGTCTCACCACATTGCCCAGCCTGGTCTCAAACCTGTGGGCTCAGCAATCCTTTCACCTCAGCCTCCTAAAGTGCTGGGATTATAGGCATGAGCTGCCGTGCCTGGCCTCAGACAGAAATTGAGATGTTTCTATAAAGCTGCACCAAGTGTTCAGCCTCTTCTCTCTCCCCTCAACTCTTCCACCTCTGTCACCCAAGACAGCAAGACCAGGCTCCCCTATTCCACCACAACCTCAACTTCTCATGGTGAAGATGGCAAAAATAAAGAATTTAGGATGACCCATTTTTATTTAATGAACAGTAAAGATATATATTCTTCTTCATGATTTTTTTTCCTCTTTTGAATTTAGTGGGTACCCATGCAGGTTTTTTACATGGGTATATCATGTGATGGTGAGATTTAAGCTTCTGTTAAACCCATCACCCAAACAGGGTTGATGGTATCCCATAAGCAGTTTCTCTATGCTTGACTCCCTCCTACCCCCTTCATCAGTCCCTAGTGTTTGCCATTTTCATCTTGATGTCTGCGTGTACCCAGTATTTAGCCCTCAATTATATCTGAAAACACGTAGTATTTGGCTTTATCTTTTCTGAGCTATGTTGTTAACGCAATTGTAAAAATACAATTTATAACATGCAAAGTATGACAGCGGGCTGTTTATAGAATGCACATGTAGAATCTATGCCATTTCATCACTCTGGATATCTTCAGTCTCTTACAAAAAACCACCACCTCACTCAAAGAGAAATATTTATAGGTAATTATGAACATTAATTACATACCAAAAAGTGTTTTGTTGTTTGATAGTCAGAAGAAAGCAAACAAAAGTCAAAGCAACCCCTTGACTTATAAAATCTTCCTATTTATCACGTGAACAAATTGGACCAGTAAAATCAACAAAATCAACTATGTAAATTGTAGAAAGTTAAAGGAATGATACCATCAAAATGTCTTCAACAGTATTTCCAGTTGAGAACAAACATATGGGAAATACTCCTTGAAAGGTAACTAGTTGGTGGCTCAGCCTGTAAGCCCAGCACTTTGGGAGGCTGAGGCAAGTGGATTGCCTGAGCTTATGGGCTCAAACCAACCCCAGCAACTTTGCAAGACATGGTTCCTACAATGAATCAAGAATTAACCAGGCGTTGTAGTGCATGCCTACTGTTCCAACAACTTGGAAGTCTAAGGTGGAAGGAACACCTGAGCCCAGTGGATCAATGCTGCGTTGGCCATGAGCATGCCATTGCACTTCATTCTGGGTGATGGAGTGAGACCCCAACTCAAAAAAAGAAAAAGAAAAATGTAACTAAATAAACTCACTATGAATGATATTTTCATTGTGCTTAAATTTCAGATAAAAAATCCTTGAAATTTCTCAGTAGGCTAAATAATGAACACTGTATGAACCTGAATCAGTGTATGCCCTCATGGACTGGGTGGGACACCTTAAACTCTCCCAGATTCAGAGACAACCCTTGACATGATACAGATATGAAGCAGTAGTGTGATGAGCATTTCCCTGCCTAGGTCTTTCCCTTATCATAGCCTCCTGGGCAAAGCTGGGCTGCATTAGTAGCCAAAAAGACCCAGCACTAATCAGTAGGAGGTGCCCAGGGTGGGAGCAGGGTGCAGGAACTGACCATTCCCAGGGCACCCTTTCCAACCTGGTTTTCACCAATGTGCCTACAGCAACTCCTGAAGCTGTCCCTGTTTGGTCTGCAGGAGTTCTTTGAGGACATGCTATACTGGGCCTTGTCCCTGGAGCATGACATGGTGCTGAGGCACCTTCTGGTCTCCAGGGCTCAGCTGAGAAGGATACAGTGTGATCTGTCTCTGAGGTTGAGTCCAGAACCAAGTCAACTCCCAAGTCACCCTCTGGGGTAATAAAAAGGGGAGAACACAGGTCCCATTAACTCATTTCTGTGGGTGTTTCTTCTCATCCTCTACTCTAAGATGTTTCTAAAAACAGGCCTACATGCCCCCAGGGCAGGTACTGACCTTGAACATGCTTCAGAGACAGGGCAGTGGATGATGGCTACACCCCCCCCAGCCCCTGTGCCACAACCTCCTGCATCTGCTTTTGAAGGTAACTGAAGGAAACCAAGAGATCACAGCCCTACGTGTGAGCTGATACCAACAGCCCCAGGAAGCAACAGGAAATTCTTCCATCCTAAACACCTTCCTCCCAAGAGTGGCAGGGCAACATGCCCTGAACAAGGGAGTGGAGAAAATTAATGTCCCAGACCCAGGAAGAATTTGGGAGAGAACCAGTTGGGACCACAGCCCAGATCCAGAGCTCAGAGTTCAGTTGTGTGGCAGTATTCAGTCCTTCCACTATGTGGAGTGACAGCCCCAGAGGCCTGGTGGCCCAGTGCCTGGAAGCATGTACCCTACAGTGGAGACAAGTTTCATGTTAGGATAGCAAAGAGCTTGGCTAATACAAAGGCCTCTCCCACCTGAATTCTTTGCCAGGGCTGAAGGTGAGGTGAGGTAGAGTAGCCCTGGGGTAAGGGCATGAGGGAGGGAGCCCAAAGCCAGTACAAATCCTAGGAAGACATCACAGGAGAAGCCTGAGGTGTCCCAATGGCAACCATGTCCCAGGCTGAACACACCCTTAGCTCTGGGATCAGTTTCCTGCAAGGTGTCTTTGATGTTAGAACAGGGGTGCCACACAGAAACATGAGACTCTAGGGACCAGGGTCCATGGCGTCCAAACCAGTGAGAGCCAGATA
>NW_006953893.1:0-749 GCF_000164805.1 Carlito syrichta
ACACCCAGACTGGAGTGCAGTGGCCGCTCCCGGCCACTGCAGCCTCAACCTGCTGGACTCCGGCGATTCTTCCACCTCAGCCTTCTGAGTAGCCGGAATTACAGGCATGCGCTACCACGCCCGGCTGATTTTTGATTTATTGTAGAGATGAGGTCTCGCCAAGTTGCCCATGCGGGTCTCGAACCCACGGGCTCAGGCACTTCACTCACCTCAGCCTCCCAAATTGACTCTAGAGTCTTAAAAAAAATCTTTGGAATTGTAATTCCTACCCAGGCCATTTTGCTTTGGCTACTTGCTGGGCTTTCATCACCAAATTGCAGCCTGCAGAGGAAGTCATCTCACCAGAATAGTCCCCACCCTTCCCAATCACAGAGTTACAGAGACTGTCAGCTAAAAATCACTCTAACTTTGCCAGTGTTTTTGGGGTGTCCCTCTGCTCACATGGTGGTCCACCAGCATCTAAAAGGTGAGTCGCACCACTCCACATAGAAGTGGGATCCCTGGGATGTCCCCCTTTGATGTTGTTTTTCTTCTTCTTTTTTTTTTTTGAGTTGGAGTCTCACTCCATCTCCCAGGCTGGAGTGAAGTGGCATGCTCATGGCCACCCCAGTGTTGACCTGCTGGGCTCAGGCGATCCTTCTGCCTTAGCCTTCAAAGTTGCCAAAACTACTGGCACATGCTACCACACCCAGATAATTTTTTTTTTAATTTTTGATTTAGTGTAGAGAAAGAGGTCTCAAGAAGTTGTC
>NW_006953894.1:0-14819 GCF_000164805.1 Carlito syrichta
CTTTGATATTTGCTAAGATTTTACATAAGGACTATTCTGTGGTCAATTTTTACATTAACTTCACATGAACTAGAAAACAACTACATTTTCTTTTATGGTGATTTCTCTATTTGTCCATTAGCCTCACATTTGCTCATATTATTTTTTAAATGTTCTAAATCTTATTAATATTTGGTCTGCTCAATATACCAGCTCCTAAGAGAGATAGTTTAATATCATTCACTATGATTATGGATTTGTTACTTAATTCTTTGAAATTATGTCAATTTTTGCTTTACATATTCTGAGATTCTTTGGTTGGCCACTTACAGGTTCAAGATATGTTTTGAACTTTCATTCTATCCTTTATGTCTCTAATTTCTATTTTATAGTTTTCCTTATCTCCTTTTGTTGTATTCTGATGAGTTTTCCTAGTTTACTCATTCTCTCTTTAGCTGCACATATTTGATTTTAACTTAACCACTGAGTTTTTAATTTAGATGACTGTTTTTCATTTCTTCAAGTTACATTTGCTGCTACTTTAAAGATTTGTTTGTTTTCAGTTTCCTAGATATTAGTATTTCTATTTCTTATTACTTTATTCATTTTTAAATACACTTGTAGTTCTTTTAGATTTATTTATTAATTACAACCTTTTTCTAGGGGAGTAATTATCCTGTTAACACAGGATCTTTTCAGGTAATCTCTGTACTATTGCTTATAAATGTCATAAATAGCAAGAAAGGAAAGACAGATCACTTTCAAAAATGATTTTCTGCCAAAGAGCTTGATAACTATTTTAAAAATAATTCTTCAAGCATATGGCATAATAAATTACAATGTAACTTTTTTAAATCCACAGATCTTACAGCTGTTGCAAAAAATAAAAAACAACAACTTTTTTCTTTCATATCGGAATATTGTACTGCCTAATAAACAAATTCCACTTATTCTAAGTTTTAGAATGTAAAAATAAGTGCTTGATTTAATCTGGTATTTTTGCAACAATAGCATTATGGCTTTCGAATGTGCAAAGGCTGTATATTTTGAGGTTCTGTTCCAGTATTTGATTTTCAGTCTCAAAATTCCAGCTTGGGAGAGTGTGCTTAAGTTTCTTTATGATACAGGCTTCCAGTTATATGCTTCCTCCCACACGTTTTCAATATAGGTGGCCTTGGATTTTTAATAATTCAGTTCTAAGGAAATCTCTGTCTTCTTTCCGCACTGCACACAAAAGTACAGCAATAAATGGATTCAATTTAATTGTGAAATGCATTAAGGTTTATGCCATATATATGCATAAACCTTATTTATATACATATACATATATGTGCATGTGTGTATATATGATTTTAATGAACAAGGTGGACAGACTAGATATTGAAAACCAAAATACATCAAATGATAAGGCAAGAAGATTAGAAAATAAGACTAAAACCATTTTGTTTTTAGTGAGTTTTTGCTAATCTTTTTTCTTTTTTCTTTTTTTTTTTTTGAGTTGGAGTCTCACTCTGTCGCCCAGACTGGAGTGCAGTGGCCGCTCCTGGCCACCGCAGCCTCGACCTGCCGGGATCCGGCAATCCTTCCGCCTCAGCCTTCCGAGTAGCCGGAATTACAGTCATGCGCTACCACGCCCGGCTGTTTTTTTGATTTATTGTAGAGATGAGGTCTCGCTGCCCAGGCAGGTCTCGAACCCGCGGGCTCAGGCAATCCACTCACCTCAGCCTCCCAAAGGCACGGGATTACAGGCTGACCCACGAGCCTGGCTCATCTTTTCTCAAATACTAATAAAATACCTGAAAATGAACCAGAAATACCAATTTTTAAATTTATAAACATTTTAAGTGCCATATTTTAATATTATATTACCTTTTTGCTATATGTTTTCTGAGACTTTGAAATTGACATTATAAAAGAGGTGTAAAATGTCAAGAGAAAATGGAACATGTAGATGAAAGTCATTCGTGATATTTCGTCGACTTTTTCTTGCTGTTTTCCAATAGAAAGCACATTGTTATCTCCATCTGACAGTCTTACAGCAGGGATTTTGGAGATGTTAGTGTGACTTACACAGAACCATAGTTTGTAATAGCTGTATTCCTGTGGAAGAATGAGGAACTTCCTCTTCCAGTAGTGTGGCAGACTAGACATACTGAAAGGTCTTTCAGCAACAAATATACATTTAAACATATTGTTGGGATCACAAGACATACAGAAATTTCCCAAAGGCCAAAAAACAAAGAAATAAAGAAAACAGGAGTTGACACATGAGAAGTAAGAGAACAAAGGAATCAGGTTGTTCCAGGACAGACTAATACCAGGAAATGATGCAGGTTTTAAATATATACATAATTGTAATAATTTTTTTATGATAAGTAAAAGCAAAGATAACTAAGATCCTAATAAAAAATGCCATGTAATTTGGAAGGAAGGTAAACACGGACAAAAATTTCAATGACTCTTTTACTACTCAGATTTGATTACAATTAGACTTTAATAACGTAAAAATGTTTATACTTCTCTCTAGTATAACCAATCCAAGAAAGACTACAGTATACAATACACAAAGCAGTAGAGTCAAAGAGAAGAAAACAGGCTGAAGAGAATTAAACCAATAGATTGTGATAATCAAAGGAATACCATAAGTCATAATTTAATTACTTTTACTTCAGGAATGCAAGGGTATTTTAACATTTAAAGTTCAATTGATGCAATTTACATAAAATATGTTAAAATATGCATTAGATGCACTCAATAAAACTCAACATGATATTCATAATTCAAAATTCAATATTGAATTTTTATGATTCAACATTCTTTGTAAACCCAAAAAACAAGAAAATATCCTCAACTAGATGAAAAGTATATAACAAAGAATTTTAACAAATATTATTTTTAATTGCCGAACAGCATGATCATTCTCTTCTAAAAATCAGGAACTCAGCAAGGACTCCCACTGTCAATTCTTCTGTTGAACGTTACAATAGAGGTTCTTGCCAGTAAAATAAGAACAACAAAAAAAGGTATGAATTAGAATAGACAGATCAAATTAATTTTGTCCCTAGATGATATGATTGTCTATTTTTGAAAATGCGAAGGCTTTTTGGACACATTTTAAGAATTAATAATTGAAGCAATCAGGTGAATTGATGTAACACCAACATAGAAAAAAGTGACTCCAGTTCTGTATTCCAAAACAAACAACTAGAAATAATAAAAAAGAAAAAGAGATGTCTTTCAAAATAGCAATAAAAATATACTGATCCTAAAAATACATTTTAAAAAGTGAAAATCTAATGATTAAAATTATAAATCTTTATGGAAGAAATATTAAATTTGACATAAATAAATAGAACAAATTTTATGTTCATAACTAGGAAGACCCCATTTTGAATAAAAACTACTAATTCTCTACAAATAAAACTATAAATTTGGTTACATTATAATAAATGTTTCAGTTAAAATTTTCAAGGAAATGGTGAGACGACTCTAAAAATTAAATTAAAAATCTAAAGATTAACAGTGGCATACTCTCTCCTAGTGAAGACCAAGGTAAGGTAGGAAGAGTGCCCTATGAAATACTGAGGTTTTCTTTTTTTATATAAAACTGCAGCAATATGAAATTAACAGAGGAATACACAATTAAAACAATGAAATTGATATGATGGCAGTGATATTATGTATCAATAGGGAATATAAAAGAATCAATTATATTTCTATATAGAAAGAAAATGAATTTCTGTAGTCTCTACAATAAATAAAAAATTTATCCAAGCATGGTGGTGCAAACTTGTTCCAGCAACTTGGGAGGCTGAGGTGGAAGAATTCTCTGAGGCTAGGTGGTCGAGGCTGTGGTGAACCATGATCCTGCCTGGGCAGCAGAGAGAGACCTTGATTCAAAAAGAAACAAAAGTCAAATAATGGTAGGAGATATAGGTAAACACATAAATGGCAATAGGTCCATGTCCCAAATATATAAAGAATGCATGTGAATCAGTAGAAAAACAACAATAAACTTTTTGATGGAAAACAGAACGCATGTTACATACCTTTCAGAGAAAGGGGCAGTGCCTAGTCAGTAAGTATGTACAGTGACATCAGCATCATTAGTACTGTGTTAAACAGCAGCTAAACCTACATTGGATAGCTTGCCTATCCATCAGATCACCCTACTTTAACAAATTGATAGTAACTCATTAGTGAAGACATTGACCTGAAGAATTATACACCATGTTGTTGTAAGTGTAAGTTGGTATAACTATATTTTGAGAGGAAGATTATGAAGCTGGTGCTTCTTGTAAAATAAAAATTCACATACACTAGAATTTAGCATTCTACTCTTAGTAGCTTCTAAGACCAAAAACAAACAAACCTGTTGTGCATATATACCCAGAAATTCATGCAAATATGTTTTTGGAAGCATTGCTTTTAAGAGTAAAATATTTAAACCATCAAAACATCCACCAACAGGAGAATGCTAAGCAAACTTTGAGTATTATATGGATGTGAGAATCAATGAATTAAATCTAGACCCATCAATGCTAATAAATCCCTTGAACATTATTTTGATTTTTAAACAATTTACAGGATGCTAATTAGAATACAGAATAAGTTAAGTACATTTAAAACTGTGAAAAATAAAAAAATGGTTTAAGAATACATACATTGGAGATAAACATAAATCTCTTGATTCCTTTAATGTGTTAATTAGGAGAATGGCAATCACAAACATAAAAATCAGGAGTGGTTATCCCTGATGCAGTACATAAGACAAGGGTCTTTAATAGTGTTCAGGATGTTAAAGCTTTTAAGTTGGTGGGTTGTTCACATGTGTTAAGTTGATTTTTGTTTTCTTTTTATGTTGTATTATTTTTTGTGTATGAAATATTTTGTAATTAAAATACCACTTACTGTGAAAAAAATCCTATCTCCCATCCCTGAATTTGGAAGCTGTGATCAAATCATTGACTCTATTAGGGTGTCAGTTTTCTCATTAGGAAATAAAATACTCTAAACATGCTTGGTATTTACTTTTTTCTTTTCTTTATACATGCAAACTCTGTGGAGAAAGATGTTTGCCAAATTTAAAAATGACAAAGGCAAAATTATCAGCAATTGTCAATTTCTTTAATTTATGAATTTTAGTTCTGTAGTGAGCAGAGTTTATTGCATAGAGATATGACCATGTATAACAATCCAATAACTCCCTAATATAAAATGACAACATTAGACAGTGACAGCAGGAAGAAATGACTTCAGTAAGTTTGAGGGGGCAGAATTCAGGTGTTAGGGCGAGTTGAAAATTAACTTTTTTTCACATTCTTGGTTACTAGTGTTTCAAAGCTTCAAAAACCTTTCAAATATCTTGTGATCAGTAATTCAGGAGAGCATATTCCTTCATCCTTCACTTGGGTGTTATGACAAATGAATTAGAGCTCTGGAATCCTTGCTAAATGTATTCTCCTGGGTATAAAAGTAATCCATATTTTAAATAACCCTACCTTTTCCATATGACTAAAATTCACTTAATTTGGTCAGGTTGTCAATCAGGTCTTTTATTTATTATTTCCATTAATATTTAACATTTTCACTGTATGCTTCTTACTGTGCTAGACACTACCAGCAATGATGGAAAGATTAAGTATGATCCTAACCTTCAAAAACTTATAGCTGTCAGCCGGGCTCGGTGGCTCAGCCTGTAATCCCGCGCCTTTGGGAGGCTGAAGTGAGTGGATTGCCTGAGCCTGTGGGTTCGAGACCTGCCTGGGCAGGCGAGACCTCATCTCTACAGTAAATCAAAAAAAAATTAGCCGGGCATGGTAGCGCATGCCTGTAGTTCCAGCTACTTGGAAGGCTGAGCGGAAGGATCGCCAGAGCCCAGCAGGTCGAGGCTGCAGTGGCCAGGAGCGGCCACTGCACTCCATTCTGGGTGACAGAGTGAGACTCCAACTCAAAAACAACAACAACAACAACAAAAAAAAGTATAGCTGTCTTAAATAATACCCAGAGAGAATGTTAAACATAAAGGCTAGAGGCTGGGTGCGGTGGCTCACACTCGTAATGCCAGCACTTTGGGAGGCTGAGGCAAGAGGATTGCTTAAGCCTAGAAGTTTGAGACCAGCCTGGGCAGTGTACTGAGACCTAGTCTCTGCAACAAATTTAAAAATTAGCTAAGCACAATGGCACATGCATGTAATCTCAGCTACTTGAGAGGATTGCTTGAATCCAGGATGTGGAGACTATGGTGAGCCATGATCATGCCACTGCTCTCCAGCCTGGGCAACAGAGTGAGATACCAACTTAAAAAAGAAAGGCTAGTCACATAAAATCACAGAGAATAGTATAAAAGAACATTATCACATGTGCAAACTTTGACTCAACCAGTATCTACTTGTTCAACCAGTGTCGACTTACTTGTTCACTTTAGCATTTCAATGACCTAGAACAGATTTTTCCGTCTTCAGTGAGACTTTCATTTTTGGGTTTTTGCTTAACTGTCATTTCTTTGGAGGGACATTTCCAGATTCCCTATTTATTTCACCCCTACTACACAGTTCCTTATCACCTATCACGCCCTATTTTAATTTTATTATTTATTGGTGTAATACTTGCCTTATTTTCCTTTAATATTTTTCTCATACACTTTTCCAAGAAAATACATATTTCTTTCTCTTTTTTACACTCCCTCCCCCCATTGTCTTGATCAAAGGACAAAGTAAGCGCTGAATATATTCTTGGAAAAATGAAACATATGGAGATACATTCAGGGAATGAAAGTTTTTTCAGAATAGAGGAAAGAAAAACATATTAAAGCCTAAGCATGGTGTGATTTTAATATGTATTATTTACCACATTCATTTAATTAATCAGTTTCACAAAATGCTTGCTTTTTTTGTTTTTGTTTTTGAGTTGGAGTCTCACTCTATCACCCAGACTGGAGTGCAGTGGCCGCTCCCAGTCACCGCAGCCTTGACCTGCTGGGCTCTGGCGATCCTTCCACTTCAGCCTTCCAAGTAGCTGGAACTACAGGTGCGTGCTACCATGCCCAGCTAATGTTTTGATTTATTGTAGAGATTAGGTCTCGCCAAATTGCCCAGGCGGGTCACAAACACATGGGCTCAGGCAATCCACTCACCTCAGCCTCCCAAAGGTGCAGGATTACATGCTGAGCCACTGAGCCTGGCAACAAAATGTTTTCTACTTTGGGCCAGGTATTATGCTAAACACTAAGGATTAACAATGGTCATACCCTGTGCCTTCCTTTACCAAACAAAAGAGTTAAACAAAAAGGTGGAAGGGAGGGAGGGAGGGAAGAAGGAGGGAAGGAAAGGGATGTTACCATTTTCTGATTTAACTGGTTGTGGGCATTATACCCAGGCTTCACTATTTAGAATACTTGTAAATATATCATTAGTAAATATATGGATAAATACCGGGGGTGCCAAAAAAATATATACATGTTTTAGGAGATGTTATCTATATATTACTTTGCAAAGTTGAATTAAATTATAGTAGTAATGTGTACTAAGACATTATCTCTCAACCGTGCTTTAGCCATATTCTTTGAATGCCCTGCCTGCCACATGACAATGCTAACATTCATTCGATTAATGACACTCTTTGAGCAAATGTCAAAAATGCATATACTTTTTTTTGGCATCCCCATATATCATCTTAGGATACAGTAATAAAGATAAACCCAGTGTACTATGTACAATAACACAAATATAATATATAAAACTAATGCTTAGAAACACATTGCTTTTCATGTGGAATTGTGTGTTTAAATAAAGATGTACAAGCTCCAGTTTTCTGATTTAAAACATGTCTCTGGGTAATTTCTATTATTAATGGAAAATAAATGTAATTTACTTTATTATTATTATTTTAAAGATGTGGGGTACAATTCAGTGTTAGGTATACAAACACTGATTATGCAGATACCCTTGTTGATGAGGTGTGCCCCTCCCTCCCCTAGCAGTTTCCTTCAACTGCCAATCCCCCCCTCCTCCCTTGGCAGTTTCCCACTACTGCCAATCCCTTTCTTATAGTATTATGATAATTGCTCAAGGTCCACTTATGACTGAGAACATATAGTGCTCTGTTCTTTGTTTCTGTGATAGATCACTGAGTATGATCAACTCTAAATCCATCCAAGTTGCTATGAAGTCCATATGTTTGTCCTTTATGGCTGCATAATATTCCATTGTGAAAAATGCAATTTAATGGATAGCCCAGGGGGAAAAACTGCACTCCAGCCTGGGTGACAGAGTGAGACTACAACTCAAAAAAAGAAAGAAAGAAAGAAAGAAAGAAAGAAAGAAAGAAAGAAAGAAAGGAAGGAAGGAAAATGATAACTATGAAAACCACTGGCTTAGACATAGCATCAGCAGGTGAAGAGAGCTGGCCTGGGTGTGGAGAGGTAATCAGAATAGTTCATCAAGATGTAATGGTAGGTGGATTGTAGCAGTTTTCTCCCTTCCAGTGTATTAAAAGAAATTAGATGTGTAGTATTTGCATTTAGCTGGTATAACAAATGCTAATTTTTAAATGAAATTCAAAGTGTACCTAAGAAGAACCCAGAAGATGAATACTGAATTTCAAGATAAGCAGGATAGAGCAAGTCCCATGTAGGAGGGAAGTACACAAAAGCACTTTATATCAGAATATTGCCCTACAGTGTGCTTATTTTGGAAGGTTTTGAGTCAATTTGCACCTTGCTCAACCACACACCTTGAGGAAAGCATACCTTTTGATAGAACCCACCTG
The DNA here is from genome assembly GCF_000164805.1 of Carlito syrichta. NCBI lineage: Eukaryota > Metazoa > Chordata > Mammalia > Primates > Tarsiidae > Carlito > Carlito syrichta. The sequence goes on from NW_006953894.1 coordinate 8,749, forward strand.
TTTTTTGTTAAACAAACTTATAAAATTGTAAAAAAAAAATTAGCCCTAGTTGCTTATTGCCATCAAACTTGAATGTTTAACCAAGAATCACAAAATATTTGAAGAAGATAAGCAGTTTGAAAGAGAGACATCAAGGTAATAAATAAAACAACTGAATCTGTAACAAGCATAATAACGATAGTTGGAAGACAAAAGGCATCTTCTTAGTATTATTGTTAATGAGGTTTAAGAGAATACTACATAATTAAACAAGAATAGAAACAATCACGAATTAGCAAGACTTTTCAAGTTGAAACTATGATGTCAATGAGGAAAAACTGAGTAATATGTATGGTTGAAGAAGACCTTAATGATCTGAATTTACACCATGGATTTATTTTGAATATAGAGCAAAATAATGGAAAGACATAAAGTCTAGTGTTCATATTAATAGTACCTTAGGAAGAGTAAAGAAAGACATTTTTGAAAAAAAATCTGTAGCAGCACATAATGCTCAAATTACTATGCAAACTGAAAGACACCATGGTTTGAGCTACTGATTGAATATAAAAAATAAGAAGATAGATTCTACTTGAAACCTGAACCATGTTCCTTCAAGTGGTATAGAATTAGCCTAGCATTATAAAGCCTCCCCTCAAACGGGGATCAACCATACTATATGGTGAGAAAGTAAATGATTTTATTATGCTTGTTGTTATAAATGGTGTTAAGTGATTTTGAAAGTTTAGAATAAAAAAATACTGAAGTATGTTTGTTAGGGTGGGTGAAGATGCTAAAGCAAAGAGACCAAAAATTCTAAGACTTAATGAGCAAAGACATTTATATCTTTTTTTCACACAAAAGAGTTAGTTGGGGAATGTTCTAGATCTGTAGGTGGCTCTTCATCTCAGGGTCATTTATAGACTCAGGTTACTTTTATCATGTACTCTAGGCTGGGTCTAGGTTCTGTTCATTTTCTAGCTGGCAAAAGCAGAGAAGCGAAAGCATGCAGAAGGCACATCACTATTTATTTAAATGTCTCAACTTAGTATTAGCACACATCTCTTCCTTATAGTCCATGCACCGTTTCTGCATCTAAGCTGGCCACACACCCAGTGATAATGTTAACTACAGAAGAAGAGGAATCTTCATCAAAGAATAAGAATGTAAAAGTAAAGATACTTTTAGAAAAGTAGGAAAAATGAGTGGTAAAGAAAAGTGTAAGTCAAACCATTTTCTCAGATGTCATAGAGAACAGACACAGATACTCTGAAATTGGAGGATTAAGTGGTAGCGTTTTTTAATGAACTATTTATAAAGTGCCAATCAGAAAACTAAAACTAGAAATATAATCAGTAAAATTATAAATGTCACTGTGTGTGTTGGAGGTATATTTCTCACCTTTTATAACAAGGAATAAATAGATATTGTGACAAGAAACAGAGATGGCTAAACAGAACAGAAATTGATAGAATGTTGAGACTGATTGATTGATCGATTGATTTGAGCCAGAGGGTATCTCTGTAGCCCAGGCTGGAGTGCAGTGGCATGATCATGACGACCACAGCCTCAACCTGGTAGACTCAGGCAATCTTTCCACCTCAGCCTTCCAAGTAGCTGGGAATACAGGTGCACACAACCATGCCCAGCTAATTTTTTTAGTTATTGTAGAGATGAGGTCTGGTCAAGTTTCCCAGGCTGGTCTGAACCACTGGGGCTAAGGCAATCATCTCACTTCTATGGATACAATTATTTTCTATTTTATACCCTTTGTCATTGTTTGAATATTTTGATCACTTTGTTTGAACCATGTTAATCTTAAATGATGGTTGTAATCATACCCCTTTTTGAATTTAAAATATAACAAAGTTAAAGTAGAGCAGCAATGTCTCTTAAATAAAAATGACACAAGCTTTCATAATTTATTTTTTAAATTTAAACAATTGACCTAAAAAAAGACATTATTATCTTTCTACAAAGTATTTTATATTACATTTCAAAATCACAAAAGTGGACTAATAACTACATTTAAAATACAAGGCTATCTATATCAGTGAAAGTTAAAAATCAACTCCCTTTTCAAGTTGAATGCAAGAAATTTAAAACCAATTCTTAGTTGACTGAATATTTTACTATTAGTTAAATTTATATGAGACCTCATCTCTTCACTTTCTAAAAAAATCAAGCAACTGGAAGAATTGTTCCATCTGCCAAAAGCTACAGAGGAATTAATACTAGAAAATCAATTTTTACTTTATTTTTGCACAATCCTGTGAAATTAGATTTGATTAATAAGCAGTCTAGCATATTCTTTTAACAATAGATTTTAATGTGATACATGCAGCACATAAAAATGACTATTTTATGCAAGGTATTTTATATTCTAGATGCTATGGAAAAAACTAAGAAAATAAGTTGTCGTTAGCTTAACAGAGCTTGCATTTGGCATATAGATAAAGTGTTTAGAGCTGAAAAGTAGTAGAGATAGACCAATCTGTCATGTTTATTTACAGATGAAAATCATAATAATAAGATCCAAGATGACCAGGTGCAGGGGCTCATGACTGAAATCTGAACACAAGGCAAGAGGATTGCTTGAGCAAAGGAGTTCAAGATCAGCCTGGGCAACATATAAAGACTGCGTCTCCACAAAAAAACAAAAACAAAAGAAAATAGCAACAACAATAACAAAGCATGATGGCATGCATCTATAGTCCCAGTTACATGGGAGGCTGAGAAGGGAGGATTATTTGAGCCCAGGGGTTCGAGGCTGTGGTGAGTTGTGATTGTGCCACTGCACTCCAATCTGGGCAACAGAGTGAGACCCCAATTCAAAAAAACAAAAGATAGAAGGAATAAATTTTCCCCATTGCACAGGTCTGCTATCTCTGAATCCTCCTCTTTCTATTTCAGAACACTCTTCTTCTCCAATCTCTTTATTTTTAAGAACTTCATGATGGGTAATTATTATACTGCAATGCAAGTAAAACAGAGAACTTACTAGCAGTACTGAGGTTTACTTAATTTACGGTGATATGAAGACTGAATTAATGTCACATTTTTACTTGAGCATGTGATTATTGTAGCTGGAATGCAAGTAGATTTGCTTCACATTAGAATTATTTCCAGATTCTGTACATAACATTTTCCTCTAAAACACTGCTGTGACAAATTAAATTAGTTCAAACTTGCTCAAGAGAAAATTAAGCAGGATATTAACAAAGACTTAAAATCTGTGAAACCATAACCCATTCATGCTACCTTTAGGGATTTATGGTAAGGGTAGGATGAAATATGTTCTAACACTGTTATATACATCATTTAAAAAATACTTTTAATATTAATAGAGAACGATTAGTTAAGTGCTAAGAAGTAAGAGCTTAGTTAGTAAATGGAATTATTGTACAGCTATATAAGGAAACACTTCAACCCATGCTATTGATACTCTGGATATATATTTATTAACATTTTAAAAATTAAAATATATGAAAATAAAAAAGCATTTTGGAAATGCCATGAAATCCCTAATCTCATTTTTTAAAATTTTTGATCCCAGTTTTATAAATGTATATTTATGCACACATATTGAAAAAATTCTAGGAGGATATCAATACACAGATAACAGTAGTCATTTCCAGGTAAATAAATTATGAATGGATGGTTATATATTTTTATATTTAAGTACCTTATGCTTCTATTAAATGGGCATTATTAATTATGTCATTTAAAAATTACACAATAATTTTGCCTTTAAAATAAAAACTATTTTCAACTTAACAGCAAAGAAAAACATGCTACTTAACATGCTGTCAATCTGGACAATGATAGTCAAGGCATGCAAAGCAATCTGTGATGGAAAAAAGAGTTAGGAAAGGGAAGAAATAAATTGGAGAATTCTAAGACAATAACAAATTGTTTTTTTAACAAAATCTCACAAATTTAGATAAATTTGTTGCCAATTTCACTTAGTTAGCCATCTGGTTTTTATTAAGTCAGACTTGCTTAGAAAATCTAATAATTTGAGGAAGACTGTTTGCATATGAATATGTAGATTCTAGGGCTGAAAAAATATGACTAATAGTCAATTATAATCTAATTAAGATTTAAACACTTTTAAAGGGCAATTGTTTAAAAATCATTAATCAACTAACCTAATTCATACCAATATTCAAGCAAAACCAGAATAATATAACAAAATAATAATGATAATAATATGTAAGGGAGAATTCTGGTAAGAAGACGATGGCATAGGTGGAATTGTGAGATTCTCTGAACATGAGTTCCCAAAAAGACTCTTGCTTTCCTTTCCCCAGCCCCCTGCACACCACCAACCACACTGGTCTGAAGCCTGAAGACCCTCGGTCCCACACAAGGCCAGCTATTGTGGACCCTGGCTGCTGCTGCTTCTCTATAGGTGACCCCAGCCCCAGCTGTGTGGAAATCCCAGCTCCCTCCCAGGTTACATCATCTCACCCAGTGTCAAGCCGCTGCCTGCAGAATCCCTTAGATACCACCTTGTGGAGATCTGAGTTCCCTTGCTGGCTACACTGATCCCCCCAGCACTCAGCTGCTGCCAGCTCTCACCCTGACTGGGCTCCCAGCCCAGCAGCCCAGTGCTCACTCCTCAGAGTTCCAGCTCCCACCCTGAGTTCTGTGCTCCCACCCAGACCTATTTCAAGCTGCCATCACCCAAGGAGGCTCTAGTCACCTGCCCCTCAGAGATACCAGCTCCATTTCTGGCTGAAGTACCCTGTGAGGGGCCCAAATCTGGTGTCACCACTAAGTACCTGCCCTTTGGAGCTCTGGTCCCACTCTGGCTGAGGCACACAGCGTGCAACCCCATGGTTGTGTAAGGGAACAGTCTATCTTAAGGAGGTGCTAATCAGCTGCTCTCAGCTCCAGAAGAGGGAACTCCCAGCTCCCTCTTCCACCCCAGGCCACTGGTGGCACACCAGATCCAGTGCCCAGCTGTGCAACTGATCCTCAGTGCCTCACACACCACCACAGCCTGTCATAGTGGATCGCCCATGGACCTGGATGAGCAGAGAGAAAGGATCCATGAAAGAGGAGATGCCCACCTTGGCCATTTTCCAGGCAGAGATTTGCCTTGCCCCACCCACCTATGAGCAGCCTCCACCTTGGTTTCTAATGTAATGTCGCTAAACAGAAGACAAAAGCCCCTCCCCTATGCTGAATCAGATGTAGGCAACTCAGCATCACAGACCTCACAGGCAGCAAGCTAAAGGAAAAAACCCAAGCTGTGAGTAAATCTATCTGCCTGCAATGAAAGCAAAAGGGAGGCTAGAGATCAGTGCTGAAGACACTTTAGACACTCAGAAAAGATTCCAGAGCTAGCCTGATTTCTTATTTTGACTTTTGATTTTATCATTCTGACTGTTTGTTTTGCTCACTTTTGTTTGCTTTTTTATTTAGACTACCTGTTTGTGTTGGGGGAAAATGCATCAAAAGGCATGATTTTGTTGGACTGTCTTTGTGTGGTTACTGGTATGCTTTAGGGAATTTTGTCTGTGTGTCTGTTTTTCACTCTTTTCTGGCCTTGTGTCTCTTTTTCACGCATTAGTTGGCATGTATGTCTGTTTTCCCACTCACTCTTCTCTCTACTTCTTCTTGGCCTCTGCTTCTTCCATTATTTTTCTTTTTCATACCTCCTTTTGTTCCAGGGAGCAGACCTACACACCAATGCATGGACAGATTGTAAGGTAGTGGGAAATAGGTTCCAGTGTGCCCATACACCTGTTGGTGGATACTGGGATCAGCAGATAGATTCTGAATCACAGCTCCCCCATCAATTAAACCTCAAAACTACAAAAAGTACAGCCTCCAGTCCACACTCCAGCCTCAAAAGTGAACAAAGCCAGAGGACCCTCATAAGAAAGAACGGGAGATTGAACAAAGTAAAAGCAACCCCACCTTCCCTGAAAAACAGAATTAAAGAAGGGGAGGGAAAGGGGGAGAGAGAGAAAAATTTACACAAATGAAGAAAAAAACAAAAGAAGAATATGGGACTCTCCTAGACACCCAGGAGGGCAGACAATAAGAAAACTGACCTTGGAATGAAAACAATGAAGAGT
>NW_006953895.1:0-787 GCF_000164805.1 Carlito syrichta
AACAAGTTGTAATTTCTATTTTTCCTAACCTGAGAATCTAACTTTTTGAGTGTCCATTTCTTTACTTAATATCATATTCTATACAATCATCACTGCATGAGACTTCTGAACACCTGAAATGTAGCCCATGTGACTGAGGAGCTTAATTTTTATTTCCATTTAATGTTAATTAACTTTAATTCAAAATCAAAACCTGGAGCAATGTAAAATAATTTCTATAAGAAAAATATAAAATTGATCTCGATAGTAATAAATTTACTTACTATTAAAATATACCATTTTATTATGTTCATATTATGTAACATAAAAACATACCATGTGTGGTATAAGGTCTAAAATTAAGGCCTGATATTATGTGTGCCTTGGCATATGGGGAAAATTAGGAGGGTCTCTAATAACCTAATTCCAAGTTTCCCTCCCTCTTGTAACCAGAGATAAGTTACCTAGGCGACCAATCCTCCTTATCATGGGAACCAGACACTGCACCTGATTATCCCTGAGAAGCAAATGCCAATTCTGACAATTGAAAGATTATTAAAACAAGCTGATGGCATGCTCCTACAGGAACCATTAAAACTCATCCTTTTAATGTTACAAAGTCTGCCTCACACAGCTCCTTTTGTTTACTATTCCTAGATATAGTCCTGTATGTCCTTACAAGTAACAGTGTTCTCCTCCCAGGATGTGAGTATATGTGACTAATAAAATGCTGTCCATCTCATCTATATAGTGTCAGCTGTGGAGACTAAGATGGTGTTGTCCTGGCCCCTTTTTCTTAGTCTCCTTT
>NW_006953896.1:0-4018 GCF_000164805.1 Carlito syrichta
CACACTTGGTCATCAAACTTTACTATAAAGCTACAATCATCAAAACAGCTTGGTATTGGTACAGGAACAGGCATATAGACCAATGGAATAGAATTGAGATTCCAGAAGCAAAACCTCAATTTCTAAACCAACTCATCTTCGACAAAGCCTCCACCATCTACCAACTCGGGAGAGGAGAACCTATTCAGTAAATGGTGCTGGGAAAACTGGCTGACCACATGCAGAAGATTGAAACAGGACCCTTATCTATCCCCATGCGCAAAGGTTAACTCCAAATGGATCAGAGACCTAAATGTAAAACCTCAAACCATAAGAACCTTAGAAAATGAAGGACATACCCTCATGGAAATCGGAACTGGCATCCAATTCCTGAACAAAACCCAAAACCCACAGGTCATAAGAGAGAAGATAGACAAGTGGGACCTTATTAAACTGACAAGCTTCTGCAAAGCCAAAGAAACCATCAAGAGAGCAGGGAGACAGCCTACAGACTGGGAAAAAGTATTTGCCAACACCAGGTCTGACAAAGGCTTAACATCTTGGATCTATGAGGAACTCAAATGTACTGAAAAGAAAAAACAAACAACCCCATTATAAAATGAGCAAAAGATATGAACAGACACTTCACAAAGGAAGACATCCGAGCAGCCAACAGACACATGAAGAAATGTTCAACCTCACTAATCATCAGGGAGATGCAAATCAAAACCACACTGAGATACCACCTATCTCCAGTCAGAATGGCAATTATCAACAACTCAAAAAATAACTGCTGCTGGAGAGGGTGTGGCAAAAAGGGAACACTTCTACACTGTTGGTGGGAGTGTAAACTAGTGCAACCTCTGTAGAAAGCAGTTTGGCGATTCCAAAAGCTCTAAATATCGCCTCCCATATGACCCCACAATCCCCCTACTGAGAATATATCCTGAATAACTCAAATCACTCTATAAAAAAGATACCTGCACACAGATGTTTATTGCAGCATTGTTCACCATAGCAAGAACCTGGAAGCAACCATGCTGTCCATCAAAAGAGGACTGGATTTTAAAAATGTGGTACATATACACGATGGAATACTACACAGCCATAAAAAAGAACAAAATCATGAATTTTGCAGCAACCTGGATGGAACTAGGGTCTATAATACTGAGTGACCTCTTACAGAAACAAAGATCCGAGTATCACATGTTCTCACTCATATAATGGACCTTGAACATCCAATGTAATACTATAAGAAAATGACATAACAGTAGTGGGAAACTATGGGGGGGGAGATGGGATTAATGGTAGCAAATATCTGTCTGGGGATGGGGAAACACCTCTTATCAACAGGGTGCCTGAATGAAACGTATTTGTATACCTAACCCTTAACTGTACCCCACAATATCATAATAAAAAATATGGATAAAACAAACAAACAAACAAGCAAAAAAAATCACTTGGTCAGCTAGAACACATTACAGAGCCACTTCACTGCACTGTGCATTGTGCTTTCACAATCTCTCATCTTCTTTCATTCCATGAGTTTGGAACTCTTATCTGCTTCCCTAAATTTCAAGCAGACTCTTGTCTTGCCAGCATATTTTACAGTAATAAAATTACAGCAAACCTTCAATAAGAACATAGTTTTATGGAACAAAGAGGATTATGTTGTGTTGACATCCTTACTGGTCTCCTAGAATTTGTTCTGTGTTTTGGTTAGCTGAATCTACTTGGTGCCCCAGGAGTCTGGCAGCATGGTTATTCTCATGAAAAAAAAAAAAAGATGAATTCAGCTTGCATTTGCGAGAAAGGAATGGATTACATAAGCAGATGCTTGATATAGTTATTGTCCTTTGCAATTATACAGCATGTGTGCCCCAAGAAGTCTAAGCCTTGCTTTAGAAGCAACAAAAAGAAGTTGGGGTTAACATATCAGAAAGGAAAGAGGCCACCTGGCAAGTAATTAGCCAATTTGACCAATGTAAACAATGTGCTGGCATAAACTTCACCCTAAAAATAGCTCAGAATAACTGCAGACTGTGGTCAACCTCCCAAATATTATGGAATGCAAGCAGAATTCCTGGAGCCTGAATTTTAAATATGGAAGCTTAAAAAAGTATTTGAGATCCTTTGAGCAATAGAAGGATTTTCATCTGAATGAATGACATGAAACAGTTGTTCTAAAGCAATGGGTTACATTGGCTAAGAGACAAAATGCTTTTAATTAAAGAATAGTAAGAAGAAGTAAATAAGGAGAAATCTGCCTACCTGCAGAAAAGTTTCAGTAAGCAGATTGAAATAATGTGTTCTTTTTTTTTTTCAATATGTTCTTCTGAATCAGTTAGTAGGGCCGAGAGAAAAACTGACCTAATATGTTTTTTGCTTAAAATTTTATTTCCCAAACTAGTGATCACCTCATTCTCTCCATTTTTTCCCCTCATGGTTTCTGGTAGGTCCCCCAAAATCCAAAACTGTGCTTCCAATAAGGATGATCTTAATGCCATAGATTTTTAGAACAATTCTCAGAAAGAAATGACTGCATCTTTTAAAAAAGTGAGGATTTCCAAAGGTTATAATTTTAAGGAGGTCAAAACTCTTTGGTTTATATGGATCTTTTGAGTTCTATTTCACCAAAATACTAATGAATAAAATGATCAGGTGATAGCAACCTCTTTGAGAGAAGAAATTCTTCTTACTTTTCTTGAACCATGGCACTCTTGCTAGTAAAGTACCATCTGTACACACATAGTACATATGCAGCCCACCTTCCTGCTGATCAAATTACACAGAATGCATGCTTCCTCCACCTACAGCCTGGCATAGGCTGTATTTTCCAAGCTGTGCAAACTGACTGACAGAGCTGAGTATGATAAAGAGTGTAAGAATATGTGGAAGTGTATTCGACTGCATGTTGTAAAATTGGTATGTCTGAGAAGAAAAAATAGGCAATATAAAAATTTTTAGAAGGAAGAAGGCAATACTGTATAGAGGTTTGGTTACTAAACATTTTTTAAGTAGAGGCCCTTTTAAAAACTAAGTCTTATGGGGAGCCCTAGTATTTAACACATACAAAAATGAAATTGCTTAAATTGACTTTGGGGAGGAGTAAGGGAAACACATATCCTTTAAATCATTTTCCCAGACCACTTAATTTTGCAAAGATTTGTTTCCCTGGTAAATAGGATAGACTCAATAATATCTAATTAGCCTTGGTAATAATTAATGGTCTAAATTGTTGTACCTCATAAAGTGCTATAGCATTGAAATGCTTGCACAGCACTTTTAACTTTCTCTTAGAGAAATTGCATTAAAAAAAACTTACCATGTTATTTTCCTTACATAAAAAATACCACAGTCATCTCTAGGCAAAAAAAAAAAAGACAATCAATTAAAACCCCAAATGGGTGACCTGAAGATGGCGACTGCATAGGTGGATCCATGAGACTCTCAGAACGTGAGTTCCCAAAAAGACTATTACTTTTCTTCCTGCACCACCTAGCCCACTGCCAGCTGCACTGGTACAAGGTCTGAGGACTTTTGGTCCCACGCAGGGTCAGACATTGCGGCTGGACCACGACTGCTCCACTATATGTGATTTCGGCCAGCTAGGGAATCCCAAATCCCGGTTAACAGCTCCATCCCTGGCTACATTGTCATGACCAGCACCCAGCGCCAAGCTGCTGGTCACCCAGGGAGGCTCTGAGCACCCGCCACACAGAGATACTGGTCCCATTTCTGGCTAAAGTGCCCTGTGAAGGACCCAGAGCCACCACCTGCCCCCTGGAGCTTTGGAGATCTGAAGCCCCAGGCCCATCCTGGCTGAAGCACTCAGCGTGCGACCACAAGCCTGTGTAAGGGGGCAGAACCCCAAGCTGGTGTAAGGTGCCCATCTCAGGCTTCCAGTTTCAGAGGAGGAAACTCCCGACCCTCCTCCCCACCCCACCCTGCTGGAGGCACCCCAGATCCAGCACCCAGCTGTGCAGCTGGTCCCGCATAGAGACCCACAGGAGCAAACCTAAAAGTGAAAGTAAAACTA
>NW_006953897.1:0-772 GCF_000164805.1 Carlito syrichta
CTCTGATTTTTTTTTAGCCCATTCCAGATGCCCTGTAGATTTTTAGGAATGAGGACTCGTGTAACCCAGATTCCTTATTCTTGGTTAGCAAAAGATCATGTAGTTGCCTGTACATTAGGACTCCACTTCCCCAGATTCATGCTTAAAGCACCCTGAATTGTGTTTAGCCCATAGCAGGCTGACCTAAAGTTTTTTTTTGAGATGGAGGACACGAGTAACGCAGATTCCTTATTCTTACTTAGCTTGTGGATGTGCAATTTCCTGTATGTGAGGAATTCCAATACCCAGATTCCGACTTCAAAAACCTGATTCATGGTTACCTCTTAGGAAAATGACCTGTAGTTTTTGGGATTGAGGACTCATGTAACCAAGATTCCTTATACTTCCTTAGCAATATTACGTGTAGCTTCCTGTATATGACGATTCCCATTACCCAGCTTCCTCCTTCACTCTGCAGGATGCCGAGACGGTTCTTGGTCACCGAGAATTCCAATTCTTTGTATATCAGGAGAAAGAGTCCCATAATGTTCTTTGAGAACTGGAATCCAAGATTTCTGATTTCCCTTCCAAAGACCTCCCCAAAATGTGGTATCTTCAAAACCCAACATCCCGATTCCAACCTTCCCACCCACAAGAATTTTCTGTAGTTTGAGGTCACCAGAATCGAGGGATTTTGTACTAATATGCCTTTTGATTATGGAGATCATGATTTTGGTCATAAATATTCCTAGGACTCAAAAGGATTGTAGGGACAGATCCTGGTTTACAACTA
>NW_006953898.1:0-18183 GCF_000164805.1 Carlito syrichta
AACTTGGAGACTTCTGAGGCAGTCCATGAACAACCACCTTTCCCTGTGAATGTATGACATAAAAACTAAGACAAAAATTTATTCTTTCCATGTTTCTGTTACACTGTGACTTATGCTATATATTTGAACCTGAAAAATTAATGTCAACCAAATTTTAGCAAAAGAAACTATATTGTAAATACAGTGAGGGAAACTGTCTATTTATAGGTTCAGGAATCCCTTTTGTAAAGTAAATAAATATTTTGTAATTCCACTAGTTCAATGCAAATTCATTTGTTCTCCAAGCTCCTACAATGGATTTTCTTAAAACAGTCTATCGCCACCAAAATGAAGCCAACAACCAAGAGACTCAGAAAAACAAATTCTATTCCTTGCCCATTCACAATCTAATTATTTCACTGTCATGACAGATTTGGAAGAAATTATTCTCATAAACACTTTGAGAGAACTTTTCCATTATGATAGAAATAATTGGTGTGTTCTTTTGAAAAAATGTTGCAGACATAGGCAGGCCTGGTAGACAAGGACAATGCTTCAAAAATTCAAAGGATAGATACAGCCGGGTATAAACAAACAATTTTCTGTTCCCCAGATGCTGGCCATAGTTTCCTACTTCTAGATTTTTGTTTATATTGTTTCCCTCACCAGAAATTCTCCTCCCAGATTACTCTTCCTCTTTCCCAGACAATTGCATGTAAGCACGTGGTCATCCATCCGTGTGTACGTGCACAACTATTCACATACACACACAGGCTCCAACTCAGGTGGCCTAAAACTTCCTAGCAACCTTCAAAGCCCATCTCAACCACAGTCATGTACCACATAACCACATTTTGATTAATGGCACACCACATTTATGACAGTGTTTCCATAAGATAATAAAACTATCATTTTTTACTGCATCTTTTCTATGTTTAGAGATGTTTAGATACACAAATGCTTGCCATCATGTTACCATTGCCTACAGTATTCAGTATGGTAAGCTGCCACACAGGTTTGTGGTCTAGGAGCATTAGGCTATACCATATAGCCTGAGGGTGTAGCAGGCTGTATCAGTTAGGTTTGCATAAGTACTCCAGGATGTTCACATGATGATAAAGCTACCTAACCACACACTTCTCAGGAAGTATCCTCATCATTAAGAGGCATATGATTCTACAGTCCTTCTAAAAATGCTCCCTTGATCTATCCCCACTGAGACCAGAAATTGTGAAAATCCCTTTCTCAGAACCATAGTTAGTTAAAATACAAATTTTAAAATGCTGTCTTGTCTTGCTTCGCCTACTAAATGTTGGCCTTGTTGAGATTTCAGACTTTTCTTTTTTTTATTCTTTTTTTTAGTTATAAAGATGTGGGTTACAATTCAGGGTTAGGTATACAAATGTTGATTATACAGGTACCCTTTGATGAGGTGTGCCCCTCCCCCCCAGCAGTTCCCCTCCACTGCCAATCCCAACCCCCCTCCCCTGACAGTTTCCCACTACTGCCAATCCATTTCTTATAGTATTATAATAATTGTACAAGGTCTGTTTATGAGTGAAAACATATGGTACTCCAGACTTTTTTCTAATGAGTTTCCCACAGCATCTAGTGCATTGTTTTGTAAATAGTTGATGCTCCATATATCTTTGTTTGGCAAATGAACAAATGAATGAAGAGAGGTCTTACCATCAAATAACCTTCCATAACTGGTATCAGTCCAGGTGGTTTATTCACTTTCTGGAACTATTACCTTTAAAGTGTAAAGCAGGTTGTCAAACGATGGGTGAAAATTAACCCCAAAGTTCTGTGGCGTCATGTAGAAGGCACAGACTGCAAAACTTTGCAGACTGCAAAGGCACAACTTTGAAAGTTCATTTTCACTCTTTAACTGCTCATCATAATACTCTCCTGATAGGCCTAATTATATTAGTCAGTGCTCTTACTCTATGTCCAGCTAAGAGTCCAGGGCAATGAGGACAACATCAACACCAGATACTGCTGGTGGGGTCACAAATGGAGTGACAGTAGTGGCAACCCATCAATTCCTGCCTCCTGTGATGCCCTCTGGCTTTGGAGGCACCAAGTAAACAGGTAAGACCTAACAGTTCAAACTTCACAACAGCCAGCTTTAAAAAGTCACAGTTCTAGGCTGTTTACAAGTAATGCACCCTTCTATTTCCAGGGTAATCAAATCTGTGCATAAATCTCAATTTTAAAATGAGTTCAACCCAAGAAAGGGTTAATATCCATTTCATGGCTGAAATTATTATCCTAGACACTCCTCAATACTGTGATTCAATCTTATTATGGCTATTTGTAAATAAAAAGTATCTTACTTCCCCTCAAAAAATGAAACAGATGAGGGAAGGGAAAAGGAAAGAGGGAAAGGTTCTGATTACCTGAGATAGGTCTTTTAGGTGACTGTTCAGCCACTGCTTTTTAGCACTGACAACACTAAGGTTTTGGTGAAAAGGAAATTAAAGAATGCATGAAGCCAGGCTCGGTGGCTCAGCCTGTAATCCCGCACCTTTGGGAGGCTGAGGAGTGGATTGCCTGAGCCTGCGGGTTCGAGACCTGCCTGGGCAACTTGGCGAGACCTCATCTCTACAATAAATCAAAAATTAGCCAGGCGTGGTAGCACGTGCCTGTAGTTCCAGCTACTTGGAAGGCTGAGGTGGAAGGATCGCCGGAGCCCAGCAGGTCGAGGCTGCAGTGGCCAGGAGCATGCCACTGCACTCCCAGATGGCAACAGAATGAGATTCCAACTCAAAAAAAAAAAAAAAAAGACTGCATGAAAATTCGCTTTTCAGAATCAACTCCCAGATAAGTTGTGCTTTATTAGACTTTTTAAAAAAAATTATTTGATAGTAGAAAACATAAGGTGAGCTAAAATGATACCTGAATTTTATTTTTAAAGTCAAAATTGTCAGCACTGTATCCAGGATATTTGAAAGTCCAAGTTTATTTTTTATGGAGACTAGGAATTATACGTGGACAAAGCCTACCTTCTATCTTTGATTTAGCTTTTTATTATGAGAAATTTAAATGGCTATGAGAATAGAGAGAGTAGTTTAAAGAACCTGGAGGTACTGTTACAAGCTTTAAAAATTATCAATTTATGGCCAATCTGGTTTTACCTACACCTCACATATCTCTCTTCCCCACTCTCAATTTATTTTGAAGTAAATCAGATAACATATTAATTCACGTATAAATATCCCAATATGTACATCTAAAATATAAAAATTCAAAAATACCTCAATAACATTATCATACATAAAAAGAATGAACAGTAATAAGTTTTTAATATTGTCAAGTATCTAGTTTATATCCCAGTGTTCACAGTTTGTTGCTTATCTTAAATATTTTTCAATTGTTTGTTCAAAGAAGGAATTAAATTAGGTCCATTAAATGAGATTGGCTATTCGTCTCTAAAGTCTTCCTTAAAATATAAGTTGCTCCTCATCTCTCTTTTTTATATCCTTGAAATTTTTTTGTTATAAAAACTATGTCATTTGTCTACAAAATTTCTCACAGTCTGCACTTTGCTGATTGCATCCTGTGGAATTTACCTGTTCCTCTGGCCCCTGTACTTCCTGTAATTGGCAATTGAATCTAGAGTCTCAATCAGATTCAGGTTTGATTTTTTTCTTGGTAAGACCACTTTATGGGTAAAGTTGTATTCTTCCATCAGTTGAGTTGTTTCTCTTTTCATGATGCTTATAGCCGTTGATAATCATTGCTCAGATCCATTAACTTATTAGGGTTTGTAAAATGCCTGTGTCCCCAGGTAGGAACATCAGAAGCTGAGGCTGTATTCTCTCTGGCTTCATTACTGTTTGACCTCTTCATCAGCTATAACACTTCTATAGAGAAAAACTCTTATAATCAATGATTTTGTTCCTGAGGTAGAGTTCATCCAGAAACAAGACAAATGCTTTTTTTTTTTTAATCTACTGGCTCCAAACTAATGAGTTGTTTTCTAGCATTTACCAAGAGTGACCAATGATTTTTCTAGTGCCATTTGGAACTCATGGAATAAAGCATATTTGATGGTTCCAATCCATCTTAGTTTTTACCTTTATTGATGTTGAAATATTTGCCCTGTGGGAGCTTTTGCAAGTTGTCTCCTGAGTCTTTTTGACATGTTTCTTCTAGTTTTTGATAATTTCCTGGCTTTCACCTATGACAATTGCCCCAAACTCACCTTGATTATTTCTTCCCAGATGTAGAATAAGCTATCTTGCCCAGAAGCTTTGGTACCTTTAAGCAGAACCATAATCTGGGTGGTAGGTGTTCTTATTGCAACTGGTTTGGTCATTCAGTCTAGGCCTTTTAAGTGGACAAAGCTTGAAAGAAAATAATCTATTAGGTTCATACTGATGATACTAATTGAAATCAAAACAATAAGATTTTTCTTAAATTCCTTAATATTACATCTGTATCTACAAAAACCCAATTCTCAATGAAACCAACATAGTTATTCATTTGCTTTATCCCACACCATACTTATAACAATCTCAGAATAGTAGTATAAGCATTAGTACCAAGAATATGATTACTAAAAATAGTTTAAGAATTTTTTTGCAGTTATTTCTGTCCTTAGCATATATACTCACCATTTAACATAGTCAAATTACCATATTAAAAGTCACTTGGAGGAATTTCTCTCTATTTGCTTATGCTACCAGCTCAATCCACAGTTAGGCTTATTTATTTCATTTTATTTTCAACTTTTAGAGGTTACCTTTTAATTTATATAATCTAGTTTTATAATTATATAAAACATTTCTTTACCAGTACAATGTCCACTTGTATACCTAATCCTGAATTGTACCACACATCTTTAAAACAAAAATAAATTTTGCATGGTTCCAAGGTCAAATTTTCAAAACAAAATGCAATTAAGAAGGCTACCTTTTATCTCTGAATTCTCCACACTAGTTCTTCTCTCCCTAAAAAGTAGTCCTTTTAAAAAATATATGGTTTAGTCTTCCTTGTTTTTTTTAATACAAGCAAAATCTGTGGGTGCATACGTGTGTGTATCCCCTTTCTTTAATAAATGACAGTATATTGTTCTTTTTTTTCAACTTTCTTTGTTCACTTTATATGCCCAGGAAGTCACTCCACAGTTATTATCATTCCTTTTTGTCACTGCACAGCCCATACTCAATTGTGATGTCCCCCCATTTATTTAATGAGTTCCCTATCTATGGACATTTTGGCTTCTCCCAGTCATTTGCTCTTATAAATAGGGCTGCCATGAGCATTCTTGTACATCTGTCTTTTCATATTTTTGCCAGGGTAGCTTGGAGATTCCTATAAGTAGTATCGCCAGGTGATACGGTAAATGCACATGTGATTTTGCTAGATTGTGCCAGTCTCCTCCATGGGGATTGTACCAGTTCACGTTCCTCCCAGATGTGAGTGAGAATTGCTGCTTTCCTACAGCTTTGCCAATCAAGCACATGGTCAACCTTTGGAATTTTGGCTCTAATAGGTAAGAAACTGTACGTTGGTGTAGTTTTTAATATACATTTACCTTATTATGAAGGAACTTGAACATCTTTTTATGCTGTTAGAGGAGATGTAGATTTCTTTTTCTGTCAATTGTCTGCTATTTCTAACTCATGTTTCTACAGAATTGTTGGGGTTTTTCTCTTCTATTTCTCTAGGTTTTCTTGTACATTAGGACTATTAAAACTTTGTTGACATAAGTTGCTAGTGTTTTCCTAGTTTGCCATTTGTCTTCTTATCTTGTTCATGGTAGGTCTTCTTCTTTTTGTTCTTTGATTTTTTTCCATGCAAAATTTTCTTATTTCAATACAATCAAATTTATCAGTCTTTTCCCTTATTGTGTCTGGATTTGAGTCATAGTTCAGAAAGCTTCACAATCTCCAAGAATAAGAAAAAAAATTGCCAATATTTTATTTTAATATTTTTATAGTTTCAGTTTTTACATTTAAATATCTTACCGACTTGGAATTTAACCCAGTATATGGTGTGAGGAACAGATCCAACTTTCTTTTGTCTAGTAGCTATCTGCTTATCCCCATAGCACTTGTAGAACAGTCCATTACCCCACTAATTTGAAATGCTACCTTTTTCGTACAGAAAGTTTCTGTATACAGATGAATATGTTTCTGGATTTTCGTTTTTGTTTTTGTTTTTTTGTTTTCTGTTTTGAGTTGGAGTCTCACTCTGTCACCCAGGCTGGAGTGCCCTGGCCACTCCTGGCCACTGCAGCCTCAAGCTGCTGGGCTCCGGTGATCCTTCTGCCTCAGCCTTCCAAGTAGCTGGAACTACAGGCGTGTGCTACCATGCCTGGCTAATTTTTTTGATTTTATTGTAGAGATGAGCTCTCGCCAAGTTGCCCAGGTGGGTATTGAACCCATGGGCTCAGGCAATCCACTCACTTCAGCCTCCCAAAGGCACGGGATTACAGGCTGAGCCTCAGAGCCCGGCTGTTTCTGGATTTTCTATTGTGCTTCATTCATCTGCCTATTCATGTGCCAGTGCCAACTTGTTTTGATAACAGAGGGTTTCTAGTATGTTCTGGTATCTGGTGAGTCTTTTTCCCCTTGTTGCTTTTCTTTTTCAGGGTTTCCTTGGCTTCTCATTCACCTATTCTATCAAACTTGTCTAGCCTCCAACTGGAATCTTTGTCAATTAATTTTCCAAAACTGAGTTGACAACTGTTTGTCTTGATTGACAACCTGAGTTGGCTACTTTGTCACAGAACCTAGGATACAGTAGGTGCTCATTAAATGTAAGCAGAAGTGAAGTGTCTGGAGGTCTTCTGCTGGAGGTTATCACACAGTCTCAACACCCCACAGAAGTGTTACTCCTAGATGAGAAGTTTATGATGATTTTAATTCCAATTTCTTCAGTATAACTGAAAACAAATCTGAGTTAATGATACTTAAGAAAAATTTTTTTAAATAAAAATAATACACTTCACATTAGTATACTTCGAGTAAAGGAATTGACTCTACTTTGGTGCAGCATAGAATCTTTTTACTTGGTGTCCTTTTAAATATTTTGAATTTGTATTACACGTATACCTTAACTGTTTACATAGATAATTATTCAGCAACTTTTATAACATTCATTAAAGCTTCTGCACTTCAATTAATTAAAATAGGAAATTTCTTTCTCATGTACTACATGCATATGACAGTTGGGACATTTGGCATCTGGTAAAAGAGAGAATCTTAGGCTTCTATCTGGGGTAGCCTGTGGGTGCCTGGGTTTGGGCCCTAATATGTTGGCTTTGCACTGTTTCATATTTTTTAAGAGCATACCATCCTAGGAAAGCAAGGAAAAGAACAGCTCCTTTCTTTGATAAATGATTCAAATGTTGGAAATGGGTAAAAGAAAACAAGCTACAGAGAAAACAAGGTACATATTTTCCAGGTTGTGACTTTTCTACTGGAGGCCATGTCAAGTGACCCAACCTTGCTTAAGTGAAATCTGCCCTGATTCTACCAGACTGATCTGTGCTTGAGCAGCGGGTCTGTGTCAAAGGAAGCAAAGAAAACTCAGGGTTACACAACAGGCCAAATGGAAATGAGAACTCTCAGAATCCCACTCTGCCCAGATGTGTGTTTTGCCAACAGACCAACTCCCAGGTTTTACCCTGAACAACTCCCCCAGCAAGAGACCAGAAGATGCCCCAACAACCACTGATGGTCTGAAATGCTTAGTTCTCATCTCACCAATGTATGTTCAGACTTGACATATCACTTTCAGTGAAGGCCTGAATTCAAATCCTGACTCAATTTACAAAATTTGAACCTGTCTGATACTCAATCAGGATAATAACATTAAAAAGGGTAAAGAATATGAGGCACCTAAATGCTAAGAATAACATCTAGCATTTAACCATACTTAACAGTTTATAATAGTATAAACAGTTTTTAGAACTGTGTCGAAAGTGTTCTTTAACTCAAGATAATGGGGCTCATCTCCCCCAACCCATTTTAAGCATTGTCTGGTCTCCTTTTAAAGAGTAAGCCTCCTCTCCGTTTTCTCCCATGGTCACAAATTTCCCATTGAAAAGACACAGTTGCCTAAGTGTGTGTGAGCAAAGGCTCAATTGGAAATGGAAATTAGCCATCGCACTGTTCCATCCAAGCATCCCATGGGACCAAGCTTCTTTCTGGCAGATGGCAGAAGCCCTGTATGTACATGCATGAAGAGCCAGCAGACACTCACATACAGAGAGGTTACCACTAGAGCCATTGCATAAAATGATATGGCTGCAGACCCATGAGGACCACACTCACCCTCCCAGAAATGGCATCCCCTCCAATGCCATGCGCTGAGCACTTGCAATGCAAAAACCACTTCTTGACTACTCATAACTGAGTTATGAAGAGATTAATATTCTTTGCTGAAACTTGGCTTCTCATTCTGGAAGCAGGTTTTTCTCATTGGGGTGGGGGGGGAACAAATTGCATTAAAATATTCTGGAAAATTTTGGTTGGAACAAGGCACAAAAATGTTCCTTGTAGGTTGCAGATGTCTCAGTTGTCATTCTTTAACAAAACCAGGCCTCTCTTTTTGAAAGCAAACACGACCCAGACATGTTCGCTGTTTCTTTGGAATGTATCCATTGTACTAAATTAGATTTTTTTAAAACCCTCACTGATGGCCCCAAGGTTGAACATGGCTATTGCTGACTCTACAGCAGAGTAATTAAGGGCTAAATTTGTTCTGCTGAGTCCCTGGGTCTCTGCTTATCCACAGGGCATTGGGATTCTTCTTGCAAAATCCTGGAGATTACACACAGGCTTGTTTCCAGGGATAAGGTAAAGAATTTAGGAGACACCCAGGCTTGTGTCTAAACAGATTTGGAAAAAAATGGCTTATAAGGTGCCCTAGTGACCCAAAATAGGTCAAATGCCTCCCAAGGGAATACTTTTCTGTAAAATCTGGTGCTTTAACCCCCACCTCTCTTCCCAATTTCAAAACTGCACAAGCAGAAACACTACCTGAGGTTCTGCCATGAATTGACTTCACATTAATATTCAAAACAGTATACCTAACCCTGAATTGTACCCCACATCTTTAAAATTAAAAAAAAGAAAAAAAATTACTCAAAACATGATGGAAAGTATCCCAGGACTAGAGATATTTCTACTACTTTATTGTCATTGACTCTTGCTTCCTGGTTCCATCGAGATTCCAAAGGAGAGGAGAAACTTGATACTTAGGAAAATCTCTGAGTTTAACACTTTACTGAAACTACTGAGATTCAGGAAGCACTCATGCCCAAGAGCTTTAATCCATCTCCTGGACACACAGGCTATAGAGAACCCCAGGTCTGTCCTCAGGAACCTTGACCTGTGGCTTGATTCTAGATCTGAAGACCCTCCTCTCTAAGAGGTAGGCAGGGCTGACCTACCCAAAGTATGAGTGTACCATCTAGGGCTCTTTTTTTCTAAAACCTTTATGACCTTCAAAACCTATTCCTCCTTGTATCTTCCCTTCCATCAATTCTCTCTCATTCAATTTCCAAAAACCATAATCATAACCAAATTTGGCCTGATTCTTTAACCTATAAACCTAAAAAAATCAGAGGTCAGCAGCTCTAATACTCTCAAATTGTGCCATATGATGCTTTAGTTTGTTGCTGTTGTCATTATATTTGTTTGTGCTCTACAGCTGAGGAGGCACATATTTGCACACTAATATGTGAATAGGAGTAACCAGATGATATTTTCATTGCTTCAGTGACAGCTGCTTCATGCTGATTGAGGCAGACTGCATGAAGAATATTTTTCCATGTAGGTGAACTTAAAAAGTCACCCTGGACATTACAATATTTTATTATAAAATACAGTCATCTAAGGCCCTATATATCCAAAAGACATGCTATAACTCTTGCTCTGTTGATTCAACAGTATAGACCTATAAAAACGATGAGCAAGGGCACACGTCAGAATAAACATATCTCATGCAAGTAGAGACAGGACTTGGGGTGGGGGAGCAGGCTTTGTAGAGTCTTGGGCTGAACAGGCAGTTATACAATACAAAATAGCATTAGAGGCAAGTTCGAGAAGGTCCAGTTGATACCACATGAGCAAAATAATTGCCTATGGTAACATAGGATTAAAAAATATATATTTAGAACAGGATCTTTAACAAATGTTAGAACACTGAGGATTCTTTAAAGAAATCTATCAATAAGAATAATCCTGAAAACCAAGGGAAAATTCTAAGGTCAATGAAAAGTAAACTGTGAACAGGACAAGTAAATGTTAGTTTTCTTGGTAATCGTGTACCTGTGGGGAGCAGGAAGGGGGCTGGGGCATTTGCTTTCCTTTTCTAGACACATTTTCATTTTCTTTGCAGTTCTCAGTGCCCTCTGAATGACCTCTGATACAACAACAGACAATGTTTCTGTGATGTGCCACAAATTCCACACCAAACCTCACCCGAACCTCACAATGATGCTGTAAGGTAAGAATCACTCTTTCCCATTGCACAGAGAAGGAAACTGAGACAGAAGTGGTGTGTAGGCTCCCTATGCTCACCAGCAGTAAGGGGCAGAGTGAAACCTCCACCCCATGTGGTGACTCTTAATGACCAGCCCCTCCCTACTCAGCCATACTGCCTCATGTGACCTAAACTCTATCTCAAAAGATGCCAAACACAGAAAACCCCTATGCAAGTAAAACAAAATATCATTTGAATTGTCCAAAATGTCATTCAGTGTCTAAATGCTGGGAAATATTCCTAAAAACATTTAGGTTGTTCACTCTTCGTTCACCAATTTAAAGACAAAGGCATAATTAGTCCATCTGCATCTAAAGTGAGTTTCTGACACTAGAATACAAATAAAGTGCTTAAGTTTTTTTGTCCATGTTCGTATTTTTCTGTCAATTTTCATTTCGTGTTTTGAAATGCATTCATTCATGGCTCACCAGGGGAAAGCGGAATTGAAGATTATGAAGCTCTGCTCAGCCGGGCTCGGTGGCTCAGCCTATAATCCTGTGCCTTTGGGGAGGCTGAGGTGAGTGGATTGCCCGAGCCCGCGGGTTCGAGACCCGCCTGGGCAGCGAGACCTCATCTCTATAATAAATCAAAAAATCAGCTGGGCGTGGTAGTGCATGCCTGTAATTCCGGCTACTCGGAAGGCTGGGGTGGAAGGATCGCCGGAGCCCAGCAGGTCAAGGCTGCGGTGGCCGGGAGCGGCCACTTCACTCCAGTCTGGGCAACAGAGTGAGACTCCAACTCCAAAAAAAAAAAATGAAGCTCTGTTCATGGATGTGTTCAAACTGAGCCTCATCTTTGCTGGAGATTTCTAAATTTGGTTTGTAGTTTGAGGTCTCAGAACACCACTGAATTTCCAGCACTGTGTCTTTATGTGAACAGGTCTGTTTTTAAGCCAATGACTATTTTGATCAATTTAAAAGGGGAAAAGTAATCTTGAGTAGTGCAAAAAAACAAGCGCCACACATATGATTTGAATTACAGTTAGATAATCGCTGTTCATGACCAGTCCAAGCTGGAAGGGAAAGCTTGAATTTCTCCTCAGAGACATTTCCCGGCTTAACTTTTAACAAGGGCTACAATTGAGTGTGGCCTTTAAGTGCAAACTAAAGAAGTTAAACCTATTTAAGATCTTTACTGACTTCTCCTGCCTGCTATGAAATTAGCCCTTTTGGAAGAAGACCATTTATGAGTTTCAATGGAAGCAGTAAAAATAGCTCTTTTACTCCCCCGTTCCCTCCAAAAATGTTCTAAAGAAAGTTTTTTCAAACAAATGTTCCAAGCGACAGTACAGAGCACCATTCCATAGCTTCTCCCTCTGTTTGGGGGAATTTATTTCAAAATCTAAACATTGACTCTGAAGGTTTTCTTTCCCACTGGATTCCAAGATGATTAGAAGTTCATCTTAACTTGTGAATATTTGGGAATCATTTTGGGCACATAAAAATGTATAAAGTAAAGAACACGTTCTGTCACTTAAAATCCCAATGGCATAGAGTATATGCTTCCTCCATCCACAGTTTCTTTTCAAAATGTCAATTACCTCTTAGAGACAAAACCAAAGGTCCATCTCCAGTCGATAGTATCAAGCAAGGTATGATTGTTATGAAATAGTGTTTATTTTGTGGGCAGCACAGCTTCAGATCATGGTTTCCAACCCTGGTTGAAAAATGGAATCACCTGGGGAACTGAAAAAATATCCCCGTACCCAAGCTATACCCAGACCAGTCACATTGTAATCTCTGGAGATTCCACTGAATCTCAGGGGGATAGGTCCTGGGCTCTGGAGTCAGCAAAATCTGGTTCATATCTCATTTTTTCTGTTTACTGTGTTTTGAAAAAGTCACTTAACCTCTCTGAGCTTAGGTTTTCTCTTACATAAAATAAAAAAAAAATTAAAGATGCCCACTTTATTTTTTTATTTTTATTTTTATTTTTTTGAGTTGAAGTCTCACTCCGCAGCCCAGACTGGAGTGCAGTGGCATGCTCCTGGCCACCGCAGTCTCAACCTGCTAGGCTCCAGTGATCCTTCCACCTCAGACTTCCAAGTACCTGGAACTATAGGCACATGCTACCATGCCTGGCTAATTTTTGATTTATTATAGAGATGAGGTCTTGCCAAGTTGCCCAGGTGGGTCGTGAAACCACAAGCTCAGGCAGTCCATTCACCTCGGCCTCCCAAAGTGCTGGAATTACAAGCTGAGCCACCAAGCCTGGCCAAAGATGCCCACTTTAAAAGACAAAAGTGAGATATAATATTTGTAAACAGTATATGGTTTATGTGTTCCATAAATGTGTAATAACAATGTTTTAAGATATTTAAAAATACTTTTCTCCAGAATTTTCCTTTCCCACTCCCAATCTTTGCCTTTTCTTCAGAAGCTTAGATGATCTGAGGAAAGAAAGGAATAATTATATAAGAATTAAGAAGGATTATATAAGAATTATTATATAAGAATTATTATATAAGAATTATATAAGAATTAAATAAGAGCACAATCCCTTCAGGGATATAATAGGACTTACCAAAGTCCAGTGGAGTCAGATAAGTGAGTAAAAATCAGCAGGACTCAAGAATAAAGCCCCTAACTTCCCCTTACATTCATCCTAGCCTCCTGATCAAGTCCTAGGAAGAAATCAATTCCCAGTTAAGTCTGTGGTGGTCAACAGCAGGGAACACCTGTGGCCCATTTCCTGGGAATGACCCTAGAAGGAAAGAAATGACAGCATGGAATTTCTAGGTAGATGAAGACCTAGTTCTATTCCCCAAAAGCTTTTGGAGACAAAAAATGATCCCTCTGCAGTATAAAAGTAACAAAGAGAGCCCCAAGACCTGAGATGGCCTTGTAGATGAGAATATAGGTAAAGGAGCTGACTAGTGACCCAGAGCCAGCCCAAATGAGGAAGGAATCAGTAGGTACCAAATGTCAGGAGATTATGTCAAGGACTGGATACTACTTCAGCTCCCTCTCACCTCCTCAGACAAGGTCGAGATAAACGAGATGAACTTGAACTGAGAAAAATAAAGAAGCTCTATCTCTCACACCAGTTGTGACTTGATTGTCAGACCTGCCATTGATGTTAGTTATTGTTTTTTTTTCCCTCTCTACAAATTTTGGGGTTTGGTGCCTACATTGTGCAATAGACCTCAGAGGAGGAAATGTTCATAATCTTCATGTAAGAGCCAGGGAAAATAAAACAGACAAGATGAATTGTTACTGCCACATAAGGGTTTCAAATCTGAATTGAGATAAGTTGGATCAGCAGCATCTGAGTCCTTTTATGGTGACTGTAGAACTAGGATCCAAGATACCATGCTAAACCAGACTCCTACTAAGCCCTCCCAGCAAGATAAAGCGTGGACATCTGGTCAACCAAGCAGGAAGTTCTGGTTCCAAAATAATGAGGCTTTCTTATACTTTTCCCTCAACCAATGTGTTTGACTAAACCAAGCAGTTCTAACTTATAACCCGAGGTTCTCTGGTTGGCCCTGTTTCTAGGCTATAGGGCATATCATACCATAATGTGTGAAATAAAATCGCTTACTAAAGTTAACAACTTCTGAAATATAGCCATAACAATTATGTGACCATATGTTATCCTGGATTAACATGTGGTACATAATCCTTTGATATTGCCAAACTCAGCTGTGCCATGAGATCTAACGGGTTTCATTTAATAGAAAGAGTTATTTGGTAATGTAACATACCAGTTCATTGTTCAAAACATTTATTGGGTTTTAACACTATGAAGAAGATAAACAAGGGTTCTCCAGCTGCTAAATCTCACTTTGTATATTATTTTAAACAATCCACTGTGCTGGTGATTTCTGAAATGTGAAAAGATGTTATATCCAATGCACACTTTTAAATGTTACTTGTGAAGCTTCGTCTGCTTCACATCGCTTGTTCAAAGTGTTTCATTTTCCTCCAGGGTTACTTAAAGATCATATTAGAATGGGCAAAAGTCAAAGACTGCATCCATTTTCTGAAATGTAGGCCTTGATATTGCACAATTACCTAATTATTTTAAAAAAGAGACAGAGATCTGAGACACTGGAAAAATGTGTCAACCAGGTAATGAAGCTGTGAGGATTAACAAAGTCAAATTTATAAAGTGAAATCAGGTTTTCACATAAGAAAGGGAGGCACAGAAGAATTTTTAAAACTATATTATTGCTCTAAAGTGACAGGATCATCCACTGAACCTTGTGCAATTTTTTAAGCTGCTCTGAAGTGACGAATAATGACATGTATTGTATAATACATTGAAATGTGTTGAAACATTGGGTAATGTTCCCAGTTTGATGTTTAAAACACTTGGTCATCAAACTTTACTATAAAACTACAATCATCAAAACAGGAATATAGACCAATGGAATAGAATTGAGATTCCAGAAGCAAAACCTCAATTTCTAAACCAACTCATCTTCGACAAAGCCTCCACCATCTACCACTCGGGAGAGGAGAACCTATTCAGTAAATGGTACTGGGGAAACTGGCTGACCACATGCAGAAGATTGAAACAGGACCCCTATCTATCCCCATGCGCAAAGGTTAACTCCAAATGGATCAGAGACCTAAATGTAAAACCTCAAACCATAAGAACCTTAGAAAATGAAGGACATACCCTCATGGAAATCGGAACTGGCATCCAATTCCTGAACAAAACCCAAAACCCACAGGTCATAAGAGAGAAGATAGACAAGTGGGACCTTATTAAACTGACAAGCTTCTGCAAAGCCAAAGAAACCATCAAGAGAGCAGGGAGACAGCCTACAGACTGGGAAAAAGTATTTGCCAACACCAGGTCTGACAAAGGCTTAACATCTTGGATCTATGAGGAACTCAAATGTACTGAAAAGAAAAAACAAACAACCCCATTATAAAATGAGCAAAAGATATGAACAGACACTTCACAAAGGAAGACATCCGAGCAGCCAACAGACACATGAAGAAATGTTCAACCTCACTAATCATCAGGGAGATGCAAATCAAAACCACACTGAGATACCACGTATCTCCAGTCAGAATGGCAATTATCAACAACTCAAAAAATAACAGCTGCTGGAGAGGGTGTGGCAAAAAGGGAACACTTCTACACTGTTGGTGGGAGTGTAAACTAGTGCAACCTCTGTAGAAAGCAGTTTGGCGATTCCAAAAGCTCTAAATATCAACCTCCCATATGACCCCACAATCCCCCTACTGAGAATATATCCTGAAGAACTCAAATCACTCTATAAAAAAGATACCTGCACACGTATATTTATTGCAGCATTGTTCACCATAGCAAGAACCTGGAAGCAACCATGCTGTCCATCAAAAGAGGACTGGATTAAAAAAATGTGGTACATATACACGATGGAATACTACACAGCCATAAAAAAGAACAAAATCATGAATTTTGCAGCAACCTGGATGGAACTAGAGTCTATAATACTGAGTGACCTCTTACAGAAACAAAGATCCGAGTATCACATGTTCTCACTCATATAATGGACCTTGAACATCCAATGTAATACTATAAGAAAATGACTAACAGTAGTGGGAAACTATGGTGGGGGGAGATGGGATTAATGTAGCAAATATCTGTCTGGGGATGGGAAAACACCTCTTATCAACAGGGTGCCTGAATGAAACATATTTGTATACCTAACCCTTAACTGTACCCCACAACATCATAATAAAAAATATGGATAAAACAAACAAACAAACAAGCAAAAAAAAACACTTGGTCAGCTAGAACACATTACAGAGCCACTTCACTGCACTGTGCATTGTGCTTTCACAATCTCTCATCTTCTTTCATTCCATGAGTTTGGAACTCTTATCTGCTTCCCTAAATTTCAAGCAGACTCTTGTCTTGCCAGCATATTTTACAAGTAATAAAATTACAGCAAACCTTCAATAAGAACATAGTTTTATGGAACAAAGAGGATTATGTTGTGTTGACATCCTTACTGGTCTCCTAGAATTTGTTCTGTGTTTTGGTTAGCTGAATCTACTTGGTGCCCCAGGAGTCTGGCAGCATGGTTATTCTCATGAAAAAAAAAAAAAGATGAATTCAGCTTGCATTTGCGAGAAAGGAATGGATTACATAAGCAGATGCTTGATATAGTTATTGTCCTTTGCAATTATATAGCATGTGTGCCCCAAGAAGTTTAAGCCTTGCTTTAGAAGCAACAAAAAAGAAGTTGGTGTTAACATATCAGAAAGGGAAAGAGGCCACCTGGCAAGTAATTAGCCAATTTGACCAATGTAAACAATGTGCTGGCATAAACTTCACCCTAAAAATAGCTCAGAATAACTGCAGACTGTGGTCAACCTCCCAAATATTATGGAATGCAAGCAGAATTCCTGGAGCCTGAATTTTAAATATGGAAGCTTAAAAAAGTATTTGAGATCCTTTGAGCAATAGAAGGATTTTCATCTGAATGAATGACATGAAACAGTTGTTCTAAAGCAATGGGTTACATTGGCTAAGAGACAAAATGCTTTTAATTAAAGAATAGTAAGAAGAAGCAAATAAGGAGAAATCTGCCTACCTGCAGAAAAGTTTCAGTAAGCAGATTGAAATAATGTGTTCTTTTTTTTTTTCAATATGTTCTTGTGAATCAGTTAGTAGGGCCGAGAGAAAAACTGACCTAATATGTTTTTTGCTTAAAATTTTATTTCCCAAACTAGTGATCACCTCATTCTCTCCATTTTTTCCCCTCATGGTTTCTGGTAGGTCCCCCAAAATCCAAAACTGTGCTTCCAATAAGGATGATCTTAATGCCATAGATTTTTAGAACAATTCTCAGAAAGAAATGACTGCATCTTTTAAAAAAGTGAGGATTTCCAAAGGTTATAATTTTAAGGAGGTCAAAACTCTTTGGTTTATATGGATCTTTTGAGTTCTATTTCACCAAAATACTAATGAATAAAATGATCAGGTGATAGCAACCTCTTTGAGAGAAGAAATTCTTCTTACTTTTCTTGAACCATGGCACTCTTGCTAGTAAAGTACCATCTGTACACACATAGTACATATGCAGCCCACCTTCCTGCTGATCAAATTACACAGAATGCATGCTTCCTCCACCTACAGCCTGGCATAGGCTGTATTTTCCAAGCTGTGCAAACTGACTGACAGAGCTGAGTATGATAAAGAGTGTAAGAATATGTGGAAGTGTATTCGACTGCATGTTGTAAAATTGGTATGTCTGAGAAGAAAAAATAGGCAATATAAAAATTTTTAGAAGGAAGAAGGCAATACTGTATAGAGGTTTGGTTACTAAACATTTTTTAAGTAGAGGCCCTTTTAAAAACTAAGTCTTATGGGGAGCCCTAGTATTTAACACATACAAAAATGAAATTGCTTAAATTGACTTTGGGGAGGAGTAAGGGAAACACATATCCTTTAAATCATTTTCCCAGACCACTTAATTTTGCAAAGATTTGTTTCCCTGGTAAATAGGATAGACTCAATAATATCTAATTAGCCTTGGTAATAATTAATGGTCTAAATTGTTGTACCTCATAAAGTGCTATAGCATTGAAATGCTTGCACAGCACTTTTAACTTTCTCTTAGAGAAATTGCATTAAAAAAAACTTACCATGTTATTTTCCTTACATAAAAAATACCACAGTCATCTCTAGGCAAAAAAAAAAAGACAATCAATTAAAACCCCAAATGGGCGACCTGAAGATGGCGACTGC
>NW_006953899.1:0-718 GCF_000164805.1 Carlito syrichta
CTCTCTCACCTCTGTGTGTCGCAATTCTTTGCAATTTACTCAGATCTCTGGGTTGCCAGAGCGCACCTCCAGCTTGCCAGTCTGGGCAATGCTGCATGGCTCATATCTCCACCCTCACCTGGTCTGTCCGTATCCTAACATTTTTGGAGGTCCCACCAAGATCTCTCTCTCTCTCTCTCTTTCTTATTTCCTAACTGGTGACCCTCTGTGGACTGTGTTGGAACCTGGTTGCATCTGAAGGCTCTGGCATAGGCTACACTTCAGTGTGCTGAAAGGCCCCAGGGAAAGACATCAGACCACTGTGACCTGACTGGTTAAGGGACTAAGGTTAACTCTTTACATCCTTCTAGCCCAGATTTCTGAGTTTCCCATGGACTGGGCTGGATCTCAGAGGACAACTGGCGGTCTCTGCCTAGAGTTACTCCCTAGGGTAGCAAGAAGGTCCTCAAAGGAAAGTTCAGACCACCAGCACCCGTCAGGGTGGGAGACAAAGTGCTTGGTTTCTTTACTCTTTTACTTTATGGTTGGTAAAGTAACTCCACGAAAGGCCTCGAAACTCCAACAACTATGGGACGCCTTTCTGCGCCTTTAATAAGTCATCCCCTTTTTTTCATACATACACACATATTTGAATGTGCGGTCTTAGAGGCCATCCATTTTGGATGACTTTATGGGTCTCTCGGGTTTCCGGTTCCATCTTGGGAGACTCCTAGCAAGG
>NW_006953900.1:0-8135 GCF_000164805.1 Carlito syrichta
CTCAATTTTTTCTGTTCACCCACTCTAGCCAGTGTGGCACTCTCTTTTGCCCCTCAAGTATGCTGAGTTTGTTCTTCTGAGTACTTTTCACCAATTATTACTTCCCATCTTAAAATCTCCTTGCATGTGATCTCGTGTCAGATCTTCCTGGTTACGCATATCTTGACTTAACTGACTTTTCCTCAGAGACAATTTCTCTGAACACCAATATATATTGAACTCCTAGTCTCTCCCTGATACCTCAGCTTGTTGATTGGCTTTATTGAACTTTATTAGTCTCAAATAATTTAATATAGATTAATAATTCATTTGTTGATTTTCTGTCAACCTCAATCACAATGTAAACTCCAGGAAAGCAGAAACACATCAGGCTTATTCAAGTCTATTCCGAGGCACCAAATCAGTGCATGGAATATATTGGGAAATATTCTTGAATAAATGAATGAATCAGTGGATAAATGAATGTAATAAATCTCATTTATGTATGCAAGAATACATGCTAGACACTGTACTTGTTACTGAGAATAGCTTTAGAGTACAGAGAGCATGCACTATTTCAAAGATGCCATTATCATTGAAACTAGAATTAAAATTTTAAATGAGAGAATATCCAATTTCTGACTTCATCTGAGTTATTTTTCCATAATTTTAATCTGGAAAATTAAATACACACACATAGTTTATTTCTAATATGTTCTCCTATAAGAAGATATCTTCTTTCAGACCTTTAGCTAGCTGTATGATTCAAAATGAAATATAAATATCTGATAGTTTAAGCAAGTTTGGAAACAAGTTGTAATTTCTATTTTTCCTAACCTGAGAATCTAACTTTTTGAGTGTCCATTTCTTTACTTAATATCATATTCTATACAATCATCACTGCATGAGACTTCTGAACACCTGAAATGTAGCCCATGTGACTGAGGAGCTTAATTTTTATTTCCATTTAATGTTAATTAACTTTAATTCAAAATCAAAACCTGGAGCAATGTAAAATAATTTCTATAAGAAAAATATAAAATTGATCTCGATAGTAATAAATTTACTTACTATTAAAATATACCATTTTATTATGTTCATATTATGTAACATAAAAACATACCATGTGTGGTATAAGGTCTAAAATTAAGGCCTGATATTATGTGTGCCTTGGCATATGGGGAAAATTAGGAGGGTCTCTAATAACCTAATTCCAAGTTTCCCTCCCTCTTGTAACCAGAGATAAGTTACCTAGGCGACCAATCCTCCTTATCATGGGAACCAGACACTGCACCTGATTATCCCTGAGAAGCAAATGCCAATTCTGACAATTGAAAGATTATTAAAACAAGCTGATGGCATGCTCCTACAGGAACCAGAGGTCACCTCATCCTTTTAATGTTACAAAGTCTGCCTCACACAGCTCCTTTTGTTTACTATTCCTAGATATAGTCCTGTATGTCCTTACAAGTAACAGTGTTCTCCTCCCAGGATGTGAGTATATGTGACTAATAAAATGCTGTCCATCTCATCTATATAGTGTCAGCTGTGGAGACTAAGATGGTGTTGTCCTGGCCCCTTTTTCTTAGTCTCCTTTCTGTACACAAGGGAGAATATCATTTGGCAGGTCATTGATGATGTTCTGAGTCTCATTCATAGTGGTCCAGATAGCACCTCTTTCTCCCACCCTAAAAAATATTTTAAAACATTTATGGCTTTTAAAAAAAAAGTTTTTTGCTTCTCACAGTGATTTCTCTGACCTGCAACTGAACCCAGGACCTATACTAATTTCTTATAGTGAAACAATAGGGTGATAACATAGTATGCAGTTGTGTTGATATGTTGAATGAGAGAATAAAGCTTAAGAGTTTGTCAGGAACTAAATATTATGGGTCTTGTTGGACATGATGATGAGTTTGGATCTTCTGTATATGATCAGCAGTCATAAGAATGTTGTATTTCATGAACACTGATTCTAACACAGATTTGTATATAATATGATTGGAAATTACTCCTGTCTTCCATCATTTTATTGCCTTGAAATGATGCAGTAACTGATTTTATCCAAATAAGTTTATTGTATACCACTTAAAGTGCTATATAGCATGTTTAATATATTTGTGCATCATATCTAGTTTCTTGGCTTCCCTAAGTCACTAATGACCATACTTCTAAACTTATATTATAAGCTGAATGTATAGTGCAAGGTAACCATGTCTTATGGTTATTAGGCTTATATTCTCTAACTCTCTAGATTATATAGTGATAGATTTCTTTTTCTGTATTTAGTTTTTCCTTGAAGAAATCGCCATTGAGACGATCTGAAATTTGTGCAAAAAATTTTAAGGTAGTTATGAATAGAAGGGGATAAAGCCATTCTACTCAAGATAGAAAAGTACATGGGTATCCTGAGAGAGGAGGAAAGGCTGGGTAGTTGAAAGAAGGCCAGAAGCATAGGGATACACTGGAATGGGAATGAGTGTGGGCCACTGGGCATTCAACCACAGAAGCTGAGATGAAATCAAGGTCCCTGGAAATAAAGCTACAATGTAATGTCAAATAAAGACACCTTAATAGCCAAAAAAGCCATGTGATGGGATGGTCAAAACAAAAAGAATGTGACACCAGTTCCCAGGTGAGAAACTTAAAGAATAGAGTGGCACTCAAGTTTTTTGCAGTGGGGTGGTTTGGAACGTGAGCATGTGAAATCGTTGTGTTAGGAGGGCTATGGTTGAGAAACTGAAATTTTGAAACGTACATGGTTTAGTATATTATAAAAAGGTCCTCGAAAATATTGTTTGGGTCAAATTTGTTTTATAGTAATGTAGATGAGAAAAAAAAATCAAATCTCTGCTGGGGCCACTGTGTGGAGTTTGCACATTCATTCCAGGTTTACTTGGGTTTTCCCCAGGTCCTCCAGTTTCCTTCCACATCCTAAAGCTGTGCACATTAGGTGAGTGGGAATGTCTCCATGGTTTCAGTGTGAGTGTGGGTGTGGGTGAGTCCTGTGATGGATGTTATCCAAGGCTGGTGCCTGTCTTGTAACCTGAGCTGGAATGGCAGGTTCTGGCCATCCATGGCCCTGAACAGGAATAACTGGGCACTTAATTATTTGATTTTATCAATCTTTCTTAAATATACATGTAACTCACATTTATTTTAATGTTTAATATGAGAAGCATTTGGGTCTTTATTTAGAAGTTTAGTGATGCTTTGTGACCAGAAATCTGCTATGTGACCTAATTCTTGGTTATAATCAATTAGCCTATGGTAAAGTCAGTTTCATTGTATGTCACTTCAAATAAAGTTCTCATTTTCTAAGAATCTATTGAATACGTTAAATGAGGACTTACTGTATAGGCTGGAGCAGTGGCTCAAAAAAAAAAAAAAGCCTGAACTGTGAAAAGCCCTGTGAAACATATAAGATCAGCACAAATTTATCACTGGAATTACCAACTGCTGCTTGGAAAACACTTGGAGCATTCTGCGATAAGGTTGGAGAATTGGATTTAAGGCATAATTAAACCCTAGATACATTCGTGCCAAGTTTCAATATTCCCTATGTTTAAGAAAACTCATATTGTTTTGAAAGAAAATGTAATGATACTTAAACTATCAGAAGACTGTACAGCACGGCATCTTACACTTTTGAAGAAATACCAGTTGCAGAAAGGAAACTCCCTTTCGTACAACTGAAGAAGTAGTTATTCTATATTTCACCCCTTCTGTCAGACACAAGGGGTATCCAGAACATATGCTTTCTATCTGGTTTCAAACATGTGCTTAGATGGCAGGCATCCCTCAGGGCAAGAGGAAAAGTGGATTTCAAACAATATGGAAAAAAATGAACTAAATATCATGCTTAAAAATGAATTTCTCCATCTGTTTCATTACACGCAGCAAAAACTTTAAAGGATCCTACTCCTCTTCATAGAAACATTCCTTAAAATTTTTCATTGAGAATTTTTGAACATTGATTATGTTAGTGGGTTATTTATGAGTGGGGAATATAAATATAAGAAAATTAGTATATACTTAAAATATTCACTTAATTAACAAGGTAATGGGGCTACATGTGCTCTGTACACATGCCTTGCTATGTTCCAAGGGTCGGGTCTGCTGCTTAAACAGGAGAGGGTAGCTATTGGGACTGTTTGTGTGTTCCTTATTTGTGTGATTTGTGTACTCATCTTATGTATGCAATATATTTGGATAAAAATATTTTAAAAACTAAATGTGCAAGTACAGGTTAAAAATGAAATGAAAAATCTTATAAATAGGAAGAAATGATTAAAGAACATTATGTTATATGTTAAATGTTATTTTTTGGCAATTTAAAATGCTCTTTTATATTTCAAATGCCTCTGTAAAGTGGGTGATAGAAAGAATAATTCACTTTTACCGCCTTTAATTTTTTTCTTAATAATTTTCTTTCTAGTCTACATAAAGCATTTATATGCTTGGAGGTGGGGGGTGGACTATAGATTTATGGAATAATTATCCTAAGAATAACACTGAAATTAATTTATGTATAACTTTGTGCCCATGACTCTTCTCTGTGTTAAGTATAAATTTATGGGAACAATGTCAAAAGTTATAGTCTGTTTGTGCTCACATTCTAGTGAGGAAAGTAAAAAAAGGTAATTGAATTATATAATATTTAAATTATATAAAAATGAGTTTACAAAAAAGGATAAATGCTATGCCAAAAATTAGCTGGAAAGAATGCCAACAAGTTTCTATGTTGTACAGAAAAGAAGTAGTGGTTTGCAAATAGTTTAGGAGCTTCCAAATGGGAGTGATGCCTTGGTATAGAGTATATATATGAAAGAGTCTGACAAGTTGGGAGATATATGTATATATATGTGTGCATATATACATGTGTATGTATGTGTGTGTGTGTATATATATTATATATCTCAGAAGTAGACATCAATTTATTTTATTAAACAAATGGTAAAGTACTTGGCAGCATAAGAATAAATTTAGAAAAACAAGAAAAATACACCTTAGAAAAAAACACTTAGAACATAGTGGAATCTATGAGAGTAAATATAAATTGAGAATAAAACATGTAAATATCAGCAATGGGATTTAGCTGGCCTGAATTGGAAGGGAAGTCACAGATTTCCGATATCAGAGAAATACAGAAGAAGACAAATATTATATTCCCTGTACCTCCCAGAAACAAACAAATAAGCAAACAAAAAAATGTAACTTATTTTTTACAAACCACTAAAACCGGTTTATTACAGACCAGGCACTACCCTTAGAATTTACAAATAACAAATACAAATATGAATATGAACTCACATGATCCTTATAACAACCTTATCAGATATACACTATTTTGGGGTCTATATTATTCTATATTATAGAAGAAACTAATGAGAAATGGAGAGATTAAGTAACTTGTCACTACTGACAAATGGCTAAACTGGAGTTGGAATCTAGTCATTCCAGCAAAAATTCTCAGTTTGAAACTTGCACAATTTGGTGCCACATCAAACACATTTAACCACTGCAACTTAAACTATTCAGGCAACTCTAAAAGGACCAATGGAGTAGACACTATGTTGTTAATGGTATAGCAAATTAGATGTTTCATTCAAATTTTTATGACAAATAAATTTGCAATTTTTAAATCTGAGTTTACATGCTCTGAGGAAATGGTTTAAACATAATGTCGATGTGTTTTTATCTGTCACATCATTATAATCTCTCCTTGGTCATTTTAAATGTGTATGACAAATTGTTTTTGTGAATTTTGAACTCTGAACTATAAGTATGTCTCTATTTGCTTTAAAGTCGCACAAAATTTTCAAATAAATCTTGGTCAGCAATTCTGCTTTCAAGGTTCTGCCTTGATCTTGGAAATTAATTCTGCCCCATTTTGTTTTCATAGTTCTCATCAAAAATTTTGTTCACCAATCCATCAACACTACTCTTGTCAAAATAAACAATGGAATCTCCATTGTAATTCCAGTGGTCTCTTCTCAGTCCTGATTTTATATTTTATTTTATTTTTTATTCATCAGCGGCACCTGGCCTAGATAAAAGTCTTCCTTCACTTGATCTCAGGAGACCACCTCTTCTTGTTCTTTCATTCTCTTTTCATTTCCCTGATGTCTTTTCACAAGAATGCCCCAAAGCCTAGTTCTTGGATATCTATTCTTGACTGAACTTGTTCCATTTGTAATCTAATCCTGTATCAAGGTAGAGTCTATTATGCCTGGATCTGAATCCCAGTTCTTCCACTTACCAGTTATGTGATCTTAGAAAATGTTACTTTAAACTCTTAATCTCACTTTTCTCATCTGCAAAGAGAGGATAAAACAGTGCTTTTTTCGTATGGTTCTTATGAAGATTTACTAAATAAGTTAATACACAAAAAGCTTAGACTAACACCTGACACAGAGAATATGGTGTGTTTGTTTAAAAATTAGATCTAGGTTAATGTTTTATATATACTAGGATGAACTCATTCCTGAATTTTATATGAATATATCCAACTTCTTAGTCAACACTTCTTAGATGTCTAAAAGTACCTCAGACAACATATGTTCAGTTAGTGGCAAAAGCATCCTCCCATTGCTCAGGCCAAATATCCAAATATGGATCACCCTGTATGCCTCTCATTTTCTCACACTGTGTATATAATACACCACCAACCACATTGTTTAAATCTTCCTACTCCTCACCATTTTTACTGCTGTATCTCTGTTCCCACCTAGCATCAAAGTGCACCAGTGTTGTTGTAATCACCTGAAAAAGGATTCTCTAATTCCACCCCTGTGCCCAGTGATGCCCTGTCAATACATCAGGTAGGGAGGTCCTCTGCCAGTCCATCCAGTGCCTTCCCCTGCCACTAGAGGAACAGGTAAAGTCCTACAGGGCCTGCTGTCTGTGGGTCCTCTTTTCCTGCAATCCTTCTCCATTCTCCTCAGCTTCAGACATACTGAGTTTCTTGTTGGTTTTTGATCTTTCAGGTCAAATAGCTTCCACCTTTGTGACTTAAAATTTGTGGTTTCCTTTGTAGTACTTCTCTTCAGATACATTCAAGGCTTGTTCCCACATCTCCTTCAAGTCTTTCCAAACGTAATTTTATCAGGAAAATATCCTCTAAACATGTTTTCAAAATTTGCAAACCACTACTTCTTTTCTGTACAACATAGAAACTTCTTGGCACTTTTTCCAGCTAATTTTTTGCATAGCATTTATCATTTTTTGTAAACTCATTTTATATAATTTGAATATTATATAATTCAATTACTTGTTTTTACTTTCCTTACTAGAATGTGAGCACAAACAGACTTATAACTTTGGACATTGTTTCCCATAAATTTATACTCAACACAGAAAAGAGTCATGGGCTGTTGGGAGCCAACATCTATAGCTACATGGCTGAGGCCTGTAAAGGCCCATCTGGAAGATCGCCTCTGACATAGGATATCAGTTATACCTATAATATTGGCGTGTGATTAGTGACCAGTGTGCATACATGGCAGTAAAACTTATAAGTAAATCTCAATACACCTGACGGAAAGTGCACAGCAGAATCATTTTTCTCTGTCTTTCTAAGTTTTACTTCTTTCTAGATATTTTTTAACTTCTATTTCCTGGTAGACTGGTTAGTCAGCTTTCGAAAGCTGTTTCCCCTAGGGCTAAGATTAGAAACTAAATTACCATGATAGTGTTGTCACCCTGCCCCTAGCCAGGCAGAACGTTTTCTTTTGTTTCGTTAATTACCGAAACTCTGTCTGCTTCAGCCCACAGTCACCATCATGGCGGCCATGCATTTCCTTCTTCAAGAGTGTGACAGCTACTATTTGATTTTTAGAGTAGACTTGTTAGGATAAAATATATACATATACACTCATAGTTGCGTAAATTTATGCTTGCTGTTTTGTTTCCTTTTGCTACATTATTCAAATATAATAGTTACTATACAATTTATAAAAGAATTAATGATGAGGTATTAGCTTAATAGGATATAGCATAGTATTAAAGGTCAATCATTAGATTATATAAAAATTAAAGTTTAGACATATGAAACATGAATTATAGTAAAGTTTGGTAGTTTAAGAATAAGTTTTAACTGAGTTATAAGGCATTACATTAAATTGTAATAGGATAATAGTATAACTAACAGCTAG
>NW_006953901.1:0-690 GCF_000164805.1 Carlito syrichta
CAGGTCAGTGCTGGGATGGCTGTGAGTGTGCCACTGCACTCCAGCTTGGGCAACAGAGTGAGACTCTGACTCAAAATTTAAAAAAAATTGATTTATTATTCTAACCCCCTGTGTTTTCACATATATTTTTTAAATCAGTGTTGGGAGCCAACATCTATAGCTACATGGCTGAGGCCTGTAAAGGCCCATCTGGAAGATCGCCTCTGACATAGGATATCAGTTATACCTATAATATTATACCTATAATATTGGCGTGTGATTAGTGACCAGTGTGCATACATGGCAGTAAAACTTATAAGTAAATCTCAATACACCTGATGGAAAGTACATAGCAGAATTATTTTTCTCTGTCTTTCTAAGTTTTACTTCTTTCTAGATATTTTTTAACTTCTATTTCCTGGTAGACTGGTTAGTCAGCTTTGGAAGCTGTTTCCCCTAGGGCTAAGATTAGAAACTAAATTACCATTATAGTTTTGTCGCCCTGCCCCTAGCCAGGCAGAACGTTTTCTTTTGTTTCGTTAATTACCGAAACTCTGTCTGCTTCAGCCCATGGCTGCCATCTTGGCAGCCATGCATTTCCTTGTTCAAGAGTGTGACAGCTACTATTTGATTGCTAGAGTAGACTTGTTAAGATAAAATATATACACTCATAGTTGCATAAAATTTATGCTTGCTGTTTGTTTCCTTTTG
>NW_006953902.1:0-10535 GCF_000164805.1 Carlito syrichta
CTCAAACTTTACAGTTTGTCATGCCCAGTCAGCATTCTCAGGCCCCATTATCCAGGCTTCACTGTTCACTCTGGCTTCAACAGAAAATCTGGAAGGTAGGTCTCTCAGAGATCCAGATTGGACCCAACACGAGTGAGCATCTAAGCAAAACAACTCAGACAGTAGATTCTATTTCTCAATTCCCATTTCATGTGTGTGGATTCTCTATATGACATGCACACCAACTTTGTAAAAACAGCCAAGAGAGCTAAGAGGCGAGAGCCACAGTTGTATGCCTTTAGCGGGATACGAGGGCTAGTTCTAGATTAGGATGCCAGGTGAGGCATTCTGAGATGACAGCATCCAATATGTGTTATATTTGTCTAGTAAGGACACTCTGACTTTATAAAGGTTCCTTACTATTTAGTTGTGTGTAATTAACCCAAGTTTGGCAATTAGAGCTGCAGAGTTGATGAGTCCTGGCTTTTTCCTACTTCCAGAGCCCACATTATTCTTTGGCTCAGGCCCCCACTTCCCAAATTCCTTTCTCCCTTATCCCAGGCTAACGTCAGCTTCTTCCTCTTCTGGACTCAAGTCTCTCTCTCTGCCTCTCCTGCAGAAGGACACTTATGATTTCATTAGGCTCCAGATAGATATGCAGGAGAATCCCCCAACGTGAATATCTTAAACTTGATCACACTTGCTAAAGCCCTTTTGCCACAGAAGGTAAATTTCACAGGTTCCAGGCCACAGATACCATTATTAGAAAAACGCTTATTCAGTCCACTACAGAATTAGAACTTGAAAATGATTCATTTTCATATTCAGAATTGTGTAAAAATTCTTTTTGTATAGTCTTTTGTGATATTGCATAGTGGTATCTTGTCCCCTTAGTCATACTTCCCCTTAGTCATACATACCCATTAGCATATGAGAGTCTTACTTCCTCTCCCCACCTCTGACGTTTGCACTAGGAACCCATGTGACCACTGATCTTGTTTGAAAAATCAAAGACTTTTGAGTCAAAAATAACACCAGTTACCATGTCACATACTCCTTGACAAGACTCATTCCTGTCTAGTCAACTTAAGTAACAGTTGACTTCTAAAAGGTTAACTTTTCAAGATAGAGTCAGTCATAGCATCAGTTAGACTGAAACTACCAGAATATTTATTATGTTTTCCACAAATTGGCTTATTTCATTTTTAAAGACTAAGACCATGAGTATTTTAGTATATATGCTGGCTGATTATCTCATGCCTGATGTAAACGAATTCTTAACAGATCAATTAATGCCATAAGAAATGGAAACGGCAATTATAATCTTAAACTTCATGTATGCATCTCTAATCAAAGAGATGCTGATATTTGTACTAGGAAAAATAGTTTTCTTGTTATACAACCAGTTACATGGAATATGTTCCAAAACCGACATCATGTATTTCTTCAAAAAGATGAAGCGTTGTCAACTGAAACAAGTAAGTGTGGCTTAATTTCTACTTACAAATTCAGCTACCTGCACTAGAGTTGGGAAATATTAAAAGTCAACATCATCAAAAAGATGATGCAGGGCATCCCTCGGGCGGCGGCGGCAGCGGCGGTGAGACGAGAGGGAGAGGGAGGAGGTCTGCGAGCTGCGGGGCGGGCGGCCGGTAGAGGTGTGAGGGCGGCCAGAGACCTGAGGGGGAGCCGGGCCGGAGGGCTGCCGCCGCCACCATGCAGGAACTCATCGCCAGCGTGGACCACATCAGGTTTGACTTGGAGATCGCAGTGGAGCAACAGCTCGGGGCACAGCTGCTGCTCTTCCCCAGCATGGACAAGTCGGGGGCTGTTGTCTGTGAATTCTTTTTGAAAGCTGCCTGTGGCAAAGGGGGCGTGTGCCCATTTCGCCACATCAGTGGCGAGAAGACAGTTGTGTGCAAACACTGGCTGCGAGAGCTGTGCAAGAAAGGGGACCAGTGCGAGTTCTTACACGAGTATGACATGACCAAGATGCCTGAGTGCTACTTCTACTCCAAGTTCGGGGAGTGTAGCAACAAGGAGTGCCCCTTCCTGCACATCAACCCTGAGTTCAAGATCAAAGACTGCCTTTGGTACGACCGCGGCTTCTGCAAGCATGGTCTCCTGTGCAGGCACCGGCACACACGGAGAGTCATCTGTGTGAATTACTTCGTGGAATTGTGCTCGGGGGGACCCTCGTGTAAATTCATGCACCGGCAATTTGAACTGCCCATGGGAACCAATGAGCAACCCCCACTGCCACAGCAGACGCAGCCTCCAACAAAGCAGAGAATCCCACAGGTCATCGGGGTCATGCAGAGTCAAAACAGCAGTGCAGGCAACCGGGGACCCCGGCCACTGGAGCAGGTTACCTGTTATAAGGGAGCCCCAGATGTTGGCTCAGAGTGTGGTGAAAAAGGACACTACACCAACAGATGCACCAAAGGGCACTTGGCCTTTCTCAGTGGACAGTGACAGCAGCTGGAGCCAGCTCAGAGCAGTCGGAGGGACCCCGGTGTTGGGAGTGTGCATTTAACTGTCCAACGCAGTGCTTGCTGGTGAACTCTGCTCCAGCTAGCCGGCAGGCACATGGGGTTCATCATTCTGAAGGGCCATGTCTGTTAGTTTCCTATCGTTTGCTGTCATCTTTTTTGAAAAAAGGACATGGGCTCAAGTTGGGTCTCTCCAGTGACATCATGTTTGTCTAGGCATCCATGCCTCCTTTCTGGGACTTCCTACACACCTGCTCTGGGAAGGGGAGGAAGTGTCTGGGGAAGGGATGTGCTGGGCAGCTCTGTGTACACATGGCTTTTTCCCATTGGAGTCTCATTAAACAGTCAGTTCTTGGTGACTCCAAGGGGCTGGTGGATCATTCAAAGTTGTGGCCAGATCATGCCTGCGGTCTCCTTGTCCTGCCAAATCCTGAAGCTGTGCCTATCAATGTGATTTGAATGAGGGGCCCTTCATGGCAGACTCCTGTGCCCTTTTCCTCAGCCTGGTGGTCCCAGGTGGCAGCAGTTGAGGGGTGTGAGGCTCTCAGGGTTTGAGGTTCTCTTTTTCCTCTGGGCCATTTTCTCTTGGGGCACCTGACAGCATTCAAGGTGTGCCTTGAGTTGGAGCTGCAGACCTTTAAATAGACGACCCGGTCCATCTGTGCCTACCTCCTCTTCGTCAAGTGTCCGTACTGTTGCTCAGACACCTGTGGCATGCAGAGGACTGCCCTGCCCCTGAGCCTGGAAAATGTAAAATTCACCTGCAACCTGCTGGGCAAGTGGACCTATCCAAGTTCAACTACAAGAAGAATTTTTATGGTTGATTAAAGGTTGTTTTATAAAAAAAAAAAAGATGATGCAATGTGAAAAATTAACAGTGTGAATATGTACAAGTATTTACCAATTAAAAAATTAAATGTAAGGAAATTAACAACAGAGATTGTGGATACATTACTAACTATAAATCCTGTATGGTATAATAGCAATCTTCAGGAGAACAAATATGCTCCTGCTTTATTTCGTGCACTGATAACCCTCTTGTAGTATCACTAACCATTGGTGAGAACTATCATTTTGAGCTTAGTTTTCTTCTAACCAACTCCTCCTCCACAACAATATCTGCAATCTTGAAACTGCAGGTAAAGCGTGGGCCCATGTTTGTTTCCGTTTGTTTCTTCCTGTTTCTTTTGGGGTGAGTCTATGGGCTTTACTGAGAGGAGAGGGGACTCTCAATCTGGAGAGAAGTCCTGAGATGGGGGAAGAGATCACCAAGGAATCTGGGGTGCTGAGGGTGATGAGCCCGGATAGACTTAGGAAATGGGGAAATTTCAGTGGGTGAAAAGCTTGAGTCCTGGGGTGTGTGAGAACCTCCTCTTTCAGTAAGGGAAGTTCCAGAGAGGAATAAGTGCAAGCCATGGATGCCTTGAGGGACCGTGATTTGAAAGGAATCAAACTGGAATCAGAATAGAAATGCCCTCCTTGAGGACTGAGGATGGGGAAGAACTAGGGCACAGAACAGGTTCACTGGGGAGGTGGCCTTCAAGGGACACATTTTGGCAAAAGACATGAATAGACACATCTCAAAAGAAGATGTACTGGCAGCCGACAGACACATGAAAAAGTGCTCAGCCTCACTCCTCATCAGAGAAATGCAAATCAAAACCACACTGAGATACCACCTAACTCCAGTAAGAATAGCCGTCATTAATAAAACAAACAACTGACGTTGGTGAGGTTGCCTAGAGAAAGGAACACTTCTACACTTGCTGG
Source organism: Carlito syrichta (assembly GCF_000164805.1). Lineage (NCBI taxonomy): Eukaryota > Metazoa > Chordata > Mammalia > Primates > Tarsiidae > Carlito > Carlito syrichta. The sequence continues at coordinate 4,242 of NW_006953902.1, forward strand.
TGGGAATGCAAACTAGTGCAACCTCTCTGGAAGACAGTGTGGTGATTTCTGAAAGAACTAGAAATTGACGTTCCATATGACCCAGCAATTCCTCTATTGGGAATATACCTGGAGGAACTCAAATCATTCTACCAAAAAGACACCTGTACACGTATGTTTCTTGCAGCTCTATTCACAATAGCAAAAACATGGAACCAACCGTGTTGCCCATCAAAGCTGGACTGGATATAAAAAGGTAGTACATATACATGATGGAATATTATACAGCCATAAAGAAGGACAAACATATGGACTTCACAGCCACTTGGATGGATTTAGATTCAATCATACTCAGTGATCTATTACAGAAACAACACAGTACCATATGTTTTCTTTATTTTATTTTATTTTTTAAGTGAGAAAACAGGACTTATTGAGAACAGAAAAGCTCCCACAGTGGGAGGGGACACGAAGGGGTTGCCCCCATATGTTTTCACTCATAAGCAGACTTTGAACACTTATTATAATACTATAAGAAAGGGATTGGCAGTAATGGGAAACTCTCAGGGGGGTGGGATGGGATTGGCAGTTGAGGGAAACTGCTAGAGGAAGGAGGAGCATACCTCATCAACAGGGGTACCTGCATAATCAACATTTATATACCTAACCCTGAATTTTATAATACCCCACATCTTTATAATAAAAATAAGATAAAATAAACATTAAAAAAGACAGAGGAAAGGGGAAGCTCTGCAGCTTTGAAGAAATCCTGGCATGCAAAAGTGACCTTGGAGGAGGCCTGCACACTCTAGCATCTTCAGAGTTCTCCATCTTCCTCTGCCATATTTATGTTCTCCATCTTCTGGGCTTTGGACACTCAGGAAAATTCTGACCCTCATTCCCTGCCCCCCACCCTTGCAGGCTTGGCATTTCCCAGTCTCTTCTAGGCCCTCAATTGCCTTCTCTCCTTTCTAGATTAATTGGGGCTCCCAACTCTCCAAGGACTTGGAGGGAAAGTGAAAGTGTGTTTCTTCCACCCCTTATTCTCTATTATTGCTGCTGGGTATTCTCTTCCACATTTCCCATACCTTCCAGGACCTCAATTCCATCCCCGTATCCCTGCCCAGGATCCTGTACAGTCTCTGCTGGGGTCTCGATCATTTTCATCAACTGTCAACTTTCCTTGGAGTCTTGCTAAATGGCAAGCTTGGTTGGAGGCCAACTTAGAGAATAGAGGCTGAGATTTGGCTTTTCCACAGCACACCTCACCCACCTGTGATGCTGCAACTGGCCCACTCAGACCCCTTTCAGATCAAGCCTCCCAAATGTTCCCTGCTCAGCGCTGCACTCTGGAAAACACCCTCTGGAAGCCACTTTTCCCTACCTCTAGTCTACATCCCAAACCTGCCCAGCATTCCCCACCCTTTCCTGGACTGGTGTCCAGGAGCACTCTTCTCAAAGAGCCCCGTACTTAAACTCCCCTCCTCTCTTGGCAGGCTTCCTGCCTTAAGTTCCACTTCTGCCTGGCAGTATCTGGATGTCCTTCTCTTGCTCCTTGCTCCACTCTCCCTCCTTATTCCCATGCCTACTAGCCCCTTTGGGATTGTGACTTTTATCTCACTTTTGTCCCTCATGGAATAACCTTCGTTGGCTTCTTTATCTCGTACCCCCTGACCTAGCTCTCATGCTCCTGGGCCCCAGGACATTTGTGTGCCACCAGGGGCCTTGTCTAAAGCTACTTGCTTCTGAGATGAATCTAGGGCTTCTCCCTTCTCTTACTGAACTTGTTTCATGAGGACTATTCTTTGAATCCCTTAAAGTCTCCCATCTTTCTGTCCAGCACCCCATCTTCCCTGTCCTTGAATTCCTCAAGATTCTCATAAAGAATGAAGTTGGCCAAGCATGGTAGCTTAGTCTGTTATCCCAGCACTTTGGGAGGTTTAGGCGAGAGGATTGTCTGAATCTGGGGGTTCCAGAACAGCCTGGGCAAATTGGTGAGAGTTGTCCTACAAAAAAATCACAAAACCTAGCCAGGCATGATAGCGTGCATCTGTAGTTCCAGCTACTTGGAAGACTGAGATGGAAGGATTGCCTGAGCCCAGCAGGTTGAGGTTGCAGTGGCCATGAACATGCCACTGCACTCCAGACTGGATGACAAGAGTGAGGCTCCAACTCAAAACAAACAAACAACAATAACAAGAGGAATAAAACAAGTCCATCTTGGACGCTAATCCACTAGTTCTTAGAATGTCTCTAAGAATTCTACTTTCAAAGATATACTTGCCAGGTTTGGTGACTCAGCCTGTAATCCCAGCATTTTGGGAGGCCGAGGCGAGTGGATTGCCTGAACCTGTGGGTTTGAGACCAAGCCCAGGCAACTTGGTGAGACCTCGAATCTACAATAAATTAAAAAATTAGCCGGGCTTGGTAGTGCACTCCTGTAGTTCCAGCTACTTGGAAGGCTGAGGCAGAAGAATCACCAGAGCCCAGCAGGTTGACATGGGGTGGCCATAAGTATGCCACTGAACTCCACCCTGGGCTACAGAGTGAGACTCTAACACAAAAACAAAAATAAAAGATATACTTATGGTATCTCTTGCCCTTTGGGAAATTCTGGCCTTTCCTTGAGGAGTGGACTTCAATTGTCCTACACATTCTTCTCTGTGGAAAGTAAGTCCTGGGTCTGGGAGGTAAAAGTTGGGGGACCCATCATATGTTCTCACCCTTGACCTAGACATGGTTTCTGTTTTAAATTTCTGTTAAATGATTATTGCTAAGAAACTGGATTTTTCAAACTCTTTCCTCATCCTCTCAGCTTCTTTGGCCTTTGGGGAAGGCATACATAGACCTGCTTAACTCGGAACATATGGCAAGACAGCCAGAAGCTGAGAGGTTGGGAAATGGAAGAAAGAAATGCAACATCAGTCGGGCACAGTGACTCAATCCCATAATCCCAGCACTTTGGGAGGCTGAGGTCAGAGGATTGCCTGAGCCCAGTGGTTTGAGACACGTCTGGACAACTTTTTGAGACCTCTTCTTTACACTAAATCAAAAATTAAAAAAAAATTATCCGGGTGTGGTAGCACGTGCCAGTAGTTTTGGCAACTTTGAAGGCTAAGGCAGAAGGATCGCCTGAGCCCAGCAGGTCAACACTGGGGTGGCCGTAAGCATGCCACTTCACTCCAACCTGGGAGATGGAGTGAGACTCCAACTCAAAAAAAAAAAGAAGAAGAAAAGCAACATCAAAGGGGGACATCCCAGGGATCCCACTTCTATGTGGAGTGGTGCGACTCACCTTTTAGATGCTGGTGGACCACCATGTGAGCAGAGGGACACCCCAAAAACACTGGCAAAGTTAGAGTGATTTTTAGCTGACAGTCTCTGTAACTCTGTGATTGGGAAGGGTGGGGACTATTCTGGTGAGATGACTTCCTCTGCAGGCTGCAATTTGGTGATGAAAGCCCAGCTAGTAGCAAAAACAAAATGGCCTGACTAGGAATTACAATTCCAAAGATTTTTTTTTAAACTCTAGAGTCAATTTGGGAGACTGAGGTGAGTGAATTGCCTGAGCCCATGGGTTCGAGACCCGCATGGGTAACTCGGCGACACCTCATCTCTACAATAAATCAAAAATCAGCCGGGCATGGTAGCACATGCCTGTAATTCCGGCTACTCAGAAGGCTGAGGCGGAAGGATCTCCGGAGTCCAGCAGGTTGAGGCTGCAGTGGCCGGGAGTGGCCACTGCACTCCAGTCTGGGTGACAGAGTGAGACTCCAACTCAAAAAAAAAAGGAAAAAAAACCCCAAAAAACTCTAGAGTCAAAAGTTGACTTAATTAAAATTGACATTTAAAGCAATATGTATGTATGCAAATATATTACTTTAAGACCTCTATTTTCTCTCTACAAAACCTCCTCAGTCAACTGGATTCTGTTTCTCCCTTTACTTCTGTCTGACCCTCCTTTCTCTTGTGACACTCAATGCCACACAAGGGGTCCTAAAGAAAAAAAATCTTTCTAACATCCTTGGATCCCTTAAGGAAAAGAGAGGGTGCACAGACTCCTCCTTTGTGAAGGAAACTCCATTGGGTTTTTTTGGGTTTTGTTTTGTTTTGTTTTCATGGAACCTCAAGAGTTGTAAGTGGACAGATTCCTCCCAGGCCTAAGCTCTTCTTTCTCTTGAGGGCCCATTACCTCATCTCTTTGGCTTTTGGTGGATACCAGTGATTACTTTGTACTGTGAGAGGATTTGGCTTTGGTGGGTAATGGCTGGTGATTCACTGATAAGAACTACAGTATTGCAGAGAGCTGACAGCAGTTGTTTACAGGAAATGGTGCAAAATTGACTGAGCTCAACACAGTACTAGTACAGTGCTCAAAAGTACTTACAATTCTCTAATATTATAGATTTACCCATTTAGTCAGAACCCTATAACTTAAGAAAAATTTATTCCCCATAAGCATTCTTGAATATATATTAAATAAATAATCAACAATAATGTAAATTCACCATTCACTAAAAAATATGTACAGATTGAAACTCATTGCGCATGTTGGGCTTCATGACTCTTGAGTGCATTTTATTTTTGCAGGCAAGAATGCTACAAAGTTAATGTAAGTGTTATTGGGAAAAAGAGTACACCTCCCAGTGTGGGATGACGGATTGATGTTGATGACCAGGTTCTTGTGTTCAAGTCTGGAAAGAATTCACAAACAGACACACAAAGTAGCAATACAAGCAAGCAGCTTTGTTAAGCAAAGAATAATACACTCTCAAGAAGGGAGAGTGGGCAGAATCAGCCTACAGAAGTTGCTGCTTCTGGCCCCAACTATTGCTGAGCTATACCTTTTACTTTTAGGGAACTGAGGGGTGAGTTTGGAGTGGTCTTTTTCTAGAAATGGGTGGTTTGGGGCTGGGTTGCTGTTATTCCCCCCTCACATTGGGTGGGGAAGGTCTAAGCCTAATACTGACACTGTCATGGTGTCAGGTATATGATGGGAGTGGGAGGCTTCCCTAGGGTAATTTTATGTTAATAGTATTATGTTAATAATATAGGTGGTCAGGCCACAGTGGCTCAGGCTGTAATCCCAGCACTATGGGAGACCAAGGCGAGAGGATTGTCTAAACACAGGGGGTTCCAGACCAGCCTGGGCAACTTGGTGAGACCTCGTCTCTACAGTAAATCACAAAAACTAGCCAGGTGTGGGGGTGTGTGTCTGCAGTTCCAGCTATTTGGAAGGCTGAGTCTGAAGGCTTGCCTGAGCCCAGCAGGTTGAGGCTGTGGTAGCCATGAGCATGCCACTGCACTCCATCCAGCCTGTGCAACAAAGAGTGAGACTCCAACTCTAAATAATAATAATAATAATAATAATAATAAAGGTAAAAGTAAGTCATGATTTTTTTGGGTCAAGCTTGGCTATTGATGTGCGTGCTCCAGGGGATTTCTAAGCCAGTTCTTGCCTTGGTGGTCAACTCCTGATTGCAAACATCCTGGATAGACCAACTACTGTGCTGCAGGTGTATCTGACAAGAGTCTGACAGTGATGCGGGTGTGAAGTTTCCTACAGCTAGGCCATCTTGCTTGTTTGCATGGTTTTGCACCAGCTGCTGCAGACATAAATGGTCTTGGAACTTTTCTATATCCTTAAAATTTTTCCTAGTCTAACCTGCTTACTCTGTCAATCCTCCTCAAGAAGTTTGGTCCCAAAAATATTTTAGGGGAGTTGAGGGATGAAGGTTAAATCTTAAGCAGCTGCTTTATACTGAAAGTGGGCATTGACCCTACCTATGGGGCCTAAACCTTCTTGCTATTTTTTATTATTGGCTGTAGGTGTGGAGTTTCACAGCTCTTTGGTCAGGTCTGCAGGTGTGGAATCTGACAGTCATTTGATTAAGTGGGCAGGTGAGAGCCAATTTCTCTGAGGGGACAGGATGAAATTCTTTTCATAACATTATTTGCAAATGAAATTTTTGGAGTTTAGACCAAAAGGTTAAAAAGACAAGGTTCAGGCCGGACTCAGTGGCTCAGTCTGTAGTCCCAGCACTTTGGGAGGCCGAGGTGAGTGGATTGCCTAATTCCACAGGTTTGAGAACAGCCCAGGCAACTTGGCGAGAACTCGTCTCTACAGTAAATCAAAAATTAACCAGATGTGGTACCATGTGCCTATAATTCCGGATTCTTTGAGGGTGAAGCGGAAGGATCACCGGAATCCAGCAGGTTGAAGCTGTGGTGGCTATGAACATGCCACTGCACTCCAGCCTGGGTGACAGAGTGAGATTCCAACACACACACACACACACACACACACACACACGA